>NC_061120.1:92651726-92695042 GCF_002878395.1 Capsicum annuum | reverse complement strand
TCATACTTTGGGGTCAAATTTACCCTTACTGTCATACTTTGGGGTCAAATTTACCCCTCTACTTTGAAAAATTGGTTAAATATACCCTTTGTCATACCTTGAGGCCAAATTTACCCTCAGTTTCATACTTTAGGGCCATATTTACCCTCATGGTTGAGAAACTTTTCACTTTTAACCTTCCTTTAACAGAAAAGCCCAAATCAATGTTAAATTCTCCCATTTTTAAAAATAAATCACATCCTAATCTAACTTGGTCGATCTGACCCACAAAAATATACAAACAAATATACCCCTCCTTTAGTTCTGTTGGTCAAATTTTTTCAACGATCAAAATACTTCTCTTTCAACGTGCAACACTGGTAGGTAGTTTACAAATGAACAAAACGTAAATGAAATGGGATAACGGAGAAGCATGAAACAAGAGAAAAAGTCTATTACAAACTTTGCTCTTATTCGATTAAGTTCAAATTTTAAATTTTGATATGCAATTCTATGTGCATCAAAATTCTAGAACCAGTGAATAAATTTTTTGAGTAAATGACATGATAAAAAAATTGTATAAATCTAAATTGCATATAAATATATATGAATGAAGAGATGTCCGATTGACACATAAGGAGACCTCTTAACTCAATCAACCAGAGAAATATTCAATGGGCCTAATCAATTGCATTAGTTTGTCAAGTGCCATTTTTCATGAGCTTTGCACTGACGCAGATCCACGAACTGAGAAAGGAATATATTTCTTTGTGTTTGCACTGATGCAAATAAATTTTTCATGAGCTGTGCCTAATAAATATTTAGTGGCTTAATCTCGTTGAAAAATTAGTCAACAGAATTGAAGGGGATATTTTTATTATTTGTGTCTTTTTTGTGGCTCGAGTCAGATCAGACGAATTAGATTAAGGTGTATTTTAATTTTAAAAAATGGGGTATTTAACGTTCATCTGAGCTTTTCTATTTAAAAAGTGTACATATGAAATGTTTCTTACAACGAGGATAAATTTGACTTCAAAGTATGACATCAAGGGTAAATTTAACCCCAAAGAGTAACGAAAGGTATATTTAGCCAATTTCTAAAGTAGGGGGTAAATTTGGCCCCAAAATATGACACAAAGGGTAAATTTGACTACAAAGTATGACGAAGGGTATATTTAGCTAATTTTGTAAAATAGAGGGGGTAAAGTTGACCCTTTTTCCTATATATATATATATATATATATATATATATATATATATATATATATATAAACACCACCTTCTTCATACCCCCCACCCCCATTTCTTCATCTTCTTCATACCCCCTACCCCCATTTTCTATCTTTTTCTTCTACCCCCACCCCCATCCCACCCCTACCATAATTTTTACTCTCCAAACATCAATCATCATCTTCCTTAAACCTTTTCTTCAACCTTCTAAAACATTCCTCTAATGAAAAATGGGTTTTCAAATTCGATATGGAAGAACCCGAATCATGACCCGAAATTCATATTTCTCTCTTTTTAGAGCAGAAAATCTCACATTCTTTTCGCTTATTCCTCATCAATCAATCACAATTAGCCAAAACTTACTTTAGTTACAGTGATTTAGCTAAGTTATTTGAAGAATCCCGTGGTGGAAGAAAGAAAATTTCAACCTTCTACAAATCTGAACATATAGGTGTGATTCGAAGGATGTGGCCGTCAATGGTGGTCGTTGGTAGAATTAATATTGTAATTTTGAGGTCCGCCAATGGTGATGTTAATTGCGGTGGTGGTGTTAATTTTTTGCATATATTTTTTTGTGGGTTTGTTTTAATCGTTTTTCAATGAGTTTTGTCGAAATATGTCGGAATGAAGAATTTTGAATTAGGACATGGTGATGTTATTGCATCATTATTTCTTGAATTGGTGGTTTGATGAAGGAATGACTATTGGTAATATGCTTTAAATTTGAAGAAAATAGAAAATGGAGGAGAGGGGAGAGGTGGGGTGGTTTGAAGAAAATAGAAAGGGGGGCTGCATTTCAGGGTAGGAGGTGGGGCGGGCGGGCGGGCTGGGTGGGGGGTTGCTAAGAAGAAAGAAAATAGGGGTGGGGGTGCCTTTTTATATTATATATATATATATATAAATAAATAAAATAGTAAATATATATTTTTTAAAAAAAAACATTTAAAAATAATGTGTGGGGTATTAATTTTTTTTAGAAAAATCGAATTTATTACGTGACTCCGACGTAGCATTGACATGACGTTGGTGTGTAAGCGAGTGTAACACACTCTCCGTTGTAAGAGTGATATTCAGTTTTGAGGGATGAAAATAATTCACTTTAAAGATGTTAAGGGAGTAAATAAACAAAAATTAAGTTTAAGTGCTAAAGTGAATTTAGAGACAAGTTCACGAGGGAAAAATGTATTTTCTCTATTTGAAATTAGAAGAATTACAACACATATTTTTTTTCTTTATACTTTTTAAATAATTAAATAACAATTTAAAATATTAAATTACTCTCGTCTGATTTAACTATAAAGATTAGTGACTTTACTCTCCAAAAAGGTAACATGACAACTAACATAGGACGGAGAGAATAGTTTTGATTTTTTAAAATTAAAATTCTACATCAAATTCACACAAAAAAATTAGATAATTTAATACTCCGAATCAATCTCTCATAAAGTGGTACAGAGTGTAAAATTGAAAAGTATCTTGTGAAAAAGGTAACATTGCTAGTGGGAAAAAAATAACAGTAATGTGAAAAAGACAAAGCTCACCAGCTGTGAATGAATACTTTATCTTGAAGCAAAGCCAACAATGGCCCCATGGACGCACCATCTTCATTACGGACAAAGAATTTACCAACTCCAGACAGACCATAAACCCTTTTCATAGCTCCATTTTTCTCCTCAATGACGGAGCAATCGAGCAACGAATAACTAGCCAGGACATAAAGCATCCGGTCCAGCATGGTGGCCGCGTCAGGGTTCTTACAATCAGGAATGTGTGAAACAATTTCTAAAGCAGATAGTTTAGTAGTCTTATCTTTTGCGAGTATCTCAAAGACGTCCAGCTGGATCGTCGAGTGCAACACGAAGGGGAGCACTGACGATGACAAGAGCTGCATGGCGTAAGTACAATTGCGCTCTTCTTCGGATTGTGTTGGTAATTGGATATTTGAAGTGGATCCCATAGCTAAAATTTTAGAGATAAAACAAGAATTAGCTAAGAGTAATGTTTTTTAAGAGTGGTATGTTAGGCCTTACAATGAGATTAGTGCACCCTTTTATAAGTACAAAAAATTGTCGATTTGTCAAGAATGGGTAATCATTGATTTCTTGGTGGGAGTTTGGTTTTATTGGTGCGTCTGGTTCTTATTGTTTTCTTTTTTCAAATGCATAGTGGCATTCTATGTGTAGGTTGGTTGAAGTCTGTCTTATAATAACTTTGTCTTATGTAGTTTAATTAATTAATTTGTTATAGTATTATTGAAAGTTGTGGAAATACCCATCCCACAAATGTAAGATGAGGATATGTATAATAGATTATTGTGGTTCGGTCTTTTTGTGAATTTCATGCAGAGTTTTAGTGTATCAGATTGTATTTTTTTAATATTATTGCAAGGAATGGGACTTGCATTCCACATCAATTAAATTGAGAAGTTATATGGGACTTATATAGTATTGAACTCTCTCGCCTCAATAACTAACTTCTGAAGTTTGACTCTCCTAAGTTTGTACCATAATTTATGCTCTGTACATATGTATGACAAACAAACTATGTACTTCCTCCGTCTCAAGTTATGTGTCGTCATTTTCTTTTTAATTCGTTCCAAAATAAGTGTCGTCTTTTTTTATTTGGCAACTTTTTAAAAATACAATTACATTTCTACCCTTATTGGTCCCATTTAATTAAAAAAAATATTAACATATTTTTATATAAAGAATAATTTGATAAACATTATCAAATCTTTTCTTACTTTTTAAACTTTATACCTGATTAAATAATAATACATAAAATGAGACGGAAGGAGTAATACATTTCGCTATCCCCTATGGGTCATTTCTCCGTATAATAATGTGGTTGATCATCCAAAAAGATGAGGTAAGCATCATTGGTCAGGTCAGATCATGTCAACTTTTAGCTGACCATCTATCTGTTGGACATGGAATCTTCACTTTTTTTTAGATAAGATTTCTATATATAAAAAATGTTAAATCATCTATAGACTTCAAATTTATTTTAAAACTTTACGTGGATCGTTCAACTAAGATCTGTACTTATCAAGCTTTTAAATCAATAGAATTTGATTCAATCAGGTTTTTTTTTATTTATATGACACTCCACATATTGTCCACTCACTAGAGGCGTGTAAGAAATATTTTTTTGAACAATTAACGAATGAAAACGTGTCAAATGACACTGAAGGCCCACAAATTATTTTAATAAAGTAAATTTTTTTTAAAAAAAGACTCCCCCACCCACCCAATCCGATATTCCCATCCCCTCTTCATCTTCTTTCCCACTTTTTTTCCTTATTTTTTTTTCTTAAACTTAATTTATCTTCCATTTATTTTACTTTTCTTTTTTTTTTTGTTTTTAGTTTTGAATTTATTTTTGAATTCGATTTGAATTTTTTTATTCTTAGTTCGATCTTATTCTTAATTCTTTTCCACTATTAGTTTGCCCGAAAAAATGAAGCTTTACCGAAAAAAATGAAACTTTGTCGGAAAAAAAAATAAAACTTTGTCAAAAAAATAAAACTTTACCGGAAAAATATAAATTCATTTTTTTCCACAAATCAACAAAAATATAAATTTAATTCAATTTACAAAATTATAAATTTAATTCAACAAAATTGTAAAGAAGAGGAGGGTGGGGGGCAGGGGCGGGGTAGGGGGTAGGGGTTTATTTAAAAAAATATATAATTTTTTTAATTATAATTTAATTAGTTATGAAATATTTTTTAATTAATTTTGAATTTAATGCCAAGTGTCATCGTTTAATTCGTCGTTTGTGCCACGTCATGCGAGTGTAACACACTCTCTATGTACCTTTTGCTGATCATTGTATAAAAAAGACCCAATTGGATTAAAATTTGAGTTAAGGGCCTGATAGGTACAGGTCTTAATTGAGGGGTCTAAGTGAATTTTCGAAACAAGTTTGAGAGTTTGTCGATAACTTAAGCCTATATAAAAACTACAAAAAAGATAGTATTAAAAATCACAAATAATTAGCAGTTAAAATTATTTAAAAGACATAAAAATATGAAAGACCAAAGAAAACTCATTCGATTCTTTAGATAGTAAATGTGGCAAGGACATAAGGTATATATTACATAAAGATTCGACAGAATACATCGTCAGACCCCTCAACTTGGCATTATCTTTCACTTTGGCACCTCAAGTGAACATTGTTTATTTTTGGCACCTCAAATAGCGTACAAGTGTGTCATTTTGACACTTTTTACTGAATTGGCAAGGTGTGTGTATTACACCTCCATGAAGGCACGTTAAAGCCCTTTTTTGGTTGATGTGGTGCCCAAGTTGGCCCGCCAACAATATATTAACTCACCTCTATTAATTTATATCTTTAATTTTCTACACTTTTATCTATTATTTTTGTCAATCTTAAGTTTTTTTAATGGTAAAAATTATTGGGAGAGATTTAAAAATTAAATATACATTTATGAGTTTGTCTTCCCAAAAAAAGTATATTAACTCACTCCATTAATTTATACTTCTTTCACATTTTTATCTACCATTTTTGACAATCTTAAATTTATTTAATGATAAAAATTATTGAGAGAAATTTATATACGCATTTAGGGGTTTGTGAAGATTAGATAATAAACACCATTTTTTTAATCACTAAGGGCAAAATTAGTGACGAAAAACTAAAAATCAAGCAACATCAATGAAGAAAACTGAAAATCGAACAAAATTGATGAAGAAAAATCGATAAATAAAGCTAAATCTGTGAAGAAA
Organism: Capsicum annuum; assembly: GCF_002878395.1. NCBI lineage: Eukaryota > Viridiplantae > Streptophyta > Magnoliopsida > Solanales > Solanaceae > Capsicum > Capsicum annuum. The sequence goes on along the minus strand of NC_061120.1, from coordinate 92,689,082 downwards.
AATTGAAATCAAACAAAATCAATAAAAAAAGAACTAAAATTGAAGCAAAATCGATGAAGCAAATCTGAAAAATGAAGCTAAATTCACGAAGAAAATCTAAAAATCAAGCAAAATTAGTGAAGAAAAATTGAAAATCGATGAAAAAATAAGAAATAAAGCTAAATCCGTGAAGCATGATTGATTGTTGTTCATGGTGAAGATCATTTAATGGGGAGGGGGGAGTGTTTGTAGAAGAGGGACGGGGGGGGTGGAGGGTTTGAAGAAGAAGACTGGTAGGGTGGGGCGGGTGGGGGTGGCGGGTGGGTGGAGTGTTTGAAGAAGAAGGTTGGTGGGGTAGGTAGGTTAGGGGAGGAGGTATTTTTTATTTAAATTAATTATTTATAAATTATCTGAGTATTTTTATATTTAAATTAATTATTTATAAATTATTTGAGTATTTTTATATTTAAATTAATTATTTATAAATTATTTGGATAAAAATGACACATGTCCGCATTTTATTCGTCACTTTCCATCTCATTGGAGAGTGTAGCACACACACATAATATTATTTTGCTGATTCAGCAAAACGTGTCAAAGTGACACACTTGAAGTAGTTATTTTTCTCTAAAATATAGACCTTTAGGCCTTATGAGGCAGGAGTTAAAGAAAAGTCGTATAAAGAAATAACAATTATCTAGTTTTTCGATCAATATGGAATGCTTAATACCTCCCCCCTCCCGCTTGGCGCGTCTATTGCTAGACTTTTGGAGCCTCCTTCTCTCGCAGGTCTGTTGTTCAATGTATGAAGTGTGAATAATATAATATGAAAGCTTATAAATAGTGTTATCTCATTTTTCAGTTTTCAATTGCATTGTTGCTCCTGTGAGTTGTTGTGACTTGTGAGTTGAAGCCTCAATAGTTCTCTTCTTCTCTTTTTCATAATTTAATTTACTTTTGGACTGGAAAATTATGTGCCCGTTTGGTAAAGTTAGTGAACTAACATGTGGGAATTAGTTGGTTTGCTGGCTGCTTTACTGAACAAGACAATTGTAAAGCATTTTCTTCATTGTTTCCTCATATTATAATTAATATAATATGTCTTATCCACCAAACCAGCATAGTAACATATAATTAGTTGATTTACTAAACACTGCAGGTTAATAACGACGCTAGGAATTTCATTAAAGATGTACAAAATTTGATATATATATACATATATATTACCTCACTCTTAATAATAAAGGGTGATAAGCAGGCAGCTGTTCGACATGTCTGCTTGTGTTGCCTGTTTCACCTACTTCAATCATAATTTTACTATTTCATTTCTAATTAATTATTATAAGTCATTAAGTATTAAAAAATTAATGATATTTAATTTAAAAAATAGAAATATAATGATAAGTTAAAAAAAGATAAAGTGAAAATAAAATAAGGGTAAAGGGTCAAATATACCCCTTAACTTTGCGAAAAGGTCCAAATATACCCTCCGTTATAAGTTTGGTCCAAATATGCCCTCGCTGTGAAAGTTTAGGAGAAAATATACCCCTAAACTTTGCGAAAAGGTCCAAATATACCTTTTGTTACAAGTTTGGCCCAAATATGCCCTCGTTGTTAAAGTTTAGGAGCAAATATACCCCTTAACCTTGCGAAAAGGTCCAAATATACCCTCCGTTATAACCCATAACCCGATCCACCAATTTAGACCAACCTATAACCCGACCTATCAATTGGAACAACCCATAACCCGACCCAAATTTTGTTTTCCATCATTGAGGGCCCTTTTTCCAGCAACAGAACAATATCTCTAGTAGTCATCTAAACAAGGATCATTCTTTCTGTCTATCTAGCCTTCGGAGGAGAAATTATGAATCTGTTCCGTGAACCTAATAGTGTAACTTGAGGCATCAAATTTATATATTAAAGTGATTCTACTCTACCCCTCGAGAAGTTTGTTGTCAAAATTATCGATATTACTTCCAAAGATTGAAACAAGGCCTATTTCGAATATGACAATCTATTTTTTGGGGTTTGTCTCTCTTAGGAGCTGAAACAACTGGAGAAGCCATGACCCTGATTCTTCCACATTTTATAACTATTTTGAAATATTTCAGTAGATTAGAGTCCTTCGCGATAAAATCAAACAAAATAGAAACAAACCAAAGTTTGAAAAATGCAATATCAACACAATATTTGAAGTAGAACACACTGGTAATAAGAAAAATGCAACATTAACATAATATTTGAAGAGTCATTGAACTGATGAAATATTTAGATAACATTATAAGATTAAAATTTTGATAAAAAAATTTGGGTTGGTCCAAATTGGTGGGTTGGGTTATAGGTTGTAACAGAGGGTATATTTGGACCTTTTCGCAAAGTTAAGGGGTATATTTGCTCCTAAACTTTAACAACGAGGGCAAATTTGAACCAAACTTGTAACGGGAGGTATATTTGGACCTTTTTGCAAAGTTTAGGGGTATATTTGCTCCTAAACTTTAACAGCGAGGGCATATTTTGGTCAAATTCGTAACGGAGGGTATATTTGGACCTTTATGCAAAGTTAAGGGGTATATTTGACCCTTTTTTCATAAAATAATAAATTAACTCTTGATGGTTTGTGCTATCTTCTTCAGTTACTTCAATCATAATTTTACTATATCATCCCTAATTAATTCTTATAAGTCATTTAAGTATTAATAAATTAATAATATTTAATAAAAAATAAATTAGACACAAAATGATAAATTAACTCTTGATAATTTAAATTAATTTGATGTCATATATGAAACTCATTTAAATTTTATTCACAAGTATTTTTATAATAATTTTGTCTTATCACTTTTAAATAATTGTTATAAGTTATTTAAGACATGTCTGCTTTGTTGTTTCAATCGTAATTTTATTATATCATCTTAATTAATGTTTATCGTCAACTAAGCCTTAAAAAAATTAATAATATTTTATAAAAAGGATAAAATACACACAAAATGATTTGTCAACATAAAATATTTATTTGAGTATCGAAATTATATTAGTGCCATAAAAATTACGATGGAACAGAGGAAGACATAAAGTAACATATATTATTTAAAAATAAGAATGCACGTAAACTGGGTCTGAGAGAGTATTAGTATTTTATTAAAAAGTTATGATAAGAGCATTATAAATCACATATTTAACAACTTAAAAATATAAAAGATCTAAAATATTCAATTGACACTAGAACTTATATTAGTGTCACTAAATTGAAATAGAAGAAAAAGTATTATGAATCACAATAATTAAAAATTTAAATTATTTTACTAATTGATTATCTAAATTATATTTGTGTCACAAAACCTTTCAATTAAAAAATTATACGCAATCTTACTACATTTCTGCAAGAGACTGTTTCTACGACTTAAATCCATGACTTTTAGTCACGACAATAATACTTTACCAGTTATTTCTAGTCTAAATTTCTGTTAATTAATAATTTTTTATGTGACATATAAAAAAATAACACGACATATAATTTGAGATGGAGGAAATAATATTATGAGTCATGGGATACGTGAGATATGCAAACAAACAAATGTTCATCCAACCACATCACTAAATGAATCTTCATGTATTTTTTATTTGTCATTTTATTTAAATATCACTCAAATAATAATACTTCCTTTGAATTATTAGTGTTTGATCATCAATGGGGAAAAGAGATCTGACACGAACCGGGTTGTTAAGTTTTTTTTTTTATAAATCTTTTTTTTAAAAAAAAAAAAATTAACCAACACACTAATATAGGTAAAATAATTTCATGAGTTCACAAAATTTATTATGCGAATCTGCACATAAAAATTTTGCGGTGTCCCTCTTATTACTTTTCATAAAAGTAGTATGAAAAGTTCTACAAAGAGAAAAGTTGCACGGGTGAAAAAAATATTTTTTCAGATCGCATTCTTAATTTTTGTGTCTATTAAAGAATTCTTCCCGTAATTCAAAAGAACACCATGAAATTGGAGGTTTAAACGCAAAGGTGAATAGGATTTGGAATCAAAACACCAAGGAGAAGATTACCCCACAAATTTCATCTCTATAATTTTCCTTTAACTTCGCTCTACTGAAGGTGGAATATCTAAACCCAACTATTTAGTTTGATATAACAAACGCAATTGTTTAATTGAATACTCCTAATTTCCTATTAATTTTGAAAAATGATTGATATTTATGTTCTTGATTCTTTCATTGTTGTAACATACCGAGTTGGAGGGGTGAGGCTAGATAGAGAAAGTTGAAAGGAAGTTGGGACTTTCGATGAAATGACAAAAATGCTTCAATTTTTAATTTGATGGCAAAAAAAGCAAGGACATTTAAGGAAACTAAAAAATGGGGAGGAGGCTAACATACTATCTTCATGTAATATGTTAGCAAGATCCATATATATATATGTGTGTGCGCGCGCGCATATGAAAAAATATGAAAAATAATTTTGAACTATATACTTCTTATAATTTTCTTTATACTAGTTTAGCCGCATGTACCTAGCCCGTGTAACTTTTAATTATTTAAAATTAGATGATTTTATCTATTGCGTAGGTTTTTAATGAAGTGTAAAAAGTTCAAAACATATATTTTATTGTAAGCACATATATATTTTACCACAAGAAGTTTCAAGTGATTAATGAATTTAATATATTGTAGATGTAGGTGTAGATTATAGACTTTTTAAATCTTCTTAAAATCAAATTTAGTTGATTTGAAATTCTCTTTTGAAAAAAATATTAGTTGTCATTAATTGTGATGACTTCTGATAAGGAAATGTTTTACCATAAATATATTTAATTAATTTTCAACTTTTAAATATTAGGAAAAATAGTGAAAAATCGATTTTGTCTAAAAAAAAGACTTTAATGAAGGACAAAAAGTTTAAACGACATTTCTAAGACCCTTCACACTTTTAATATATTATAGATATAGATATAGATTATAGGTTATAGATTTAAATATTAGGAAAAATAGTGAAAAGTCGATTTTGTCTGAAGCAAAGACTTTTAATGAAGGACAAAAAGTTCAAACGATATTTTTAAAACCCTTCACACTTTTAATATATTATAGATTATAGATATAGATATAGATATAAATTATAGATATAGATATATGATAATATAATTTTTTTGACAAAGTGTGTTCAACTGGTCACCTTTCACTGCATATGACTACACAATTCGACATGTAAACTTAAATAAGTTATTGCTGAAAGTTGCAAGAAATTAAAGTGTCTTCCACATTTTTCCTTTTTTAAAATTTTTGTTTGGTGTAACAAATTTAAAGAAGACTATATTTTCTTCTCAACCAAATCTAGGAATGTCCTATTCAATTTTTCCTTTTTAGTCTGCTTATTCTTTGTGATGATTTATAGTTGTTGCACCTAACATAATATGCTTGTTTTTCAATCACTTTCTAGATGACGATCTTTTCTTTATTCTGAACCAAGTGCCATAAGAGCAACTCTGTGACAGCAACTAATTCTCCCAGAACTGAATGCCGTGCGTGCTTAGTGTTGTTAGTTCTCAACCCCCCGTTTCAATTAATATATCTTTCTATTTTTCATATATTTTAAACGGAACCTCCATAGCAAGATCACTCTTGATGAAGAGGCGATCAATACTTTATTTATCATGCTCCGAACTGCACAAGCATTTACTTGCTAATCTTATACCTTTCGTCTTAATTTATTCCCTTAATTGATTCTGAAAATCCCCACATCCAAAGTAAAATAAGAACTTCCACGCAAAAATCCTAATTATTGTAGGAATGGCTTTATCCCAGACAAATTGAGTCCAAGCTTGAATGCCCATTCGATTTTTTATCGATTCCCAACCAGCTTTGAGAATAAATGACTCACTACGATTATTTTTTCATATCCCCTGTCCTCCCGATGAGATGTGAATATATCACTATTCCTGATATCATAAACCACTCTGTTAGAGTATGATCCCTACTGATTGCCTATCTGTGGAACAAGTAAGTATATGCGGTTCGCAGAAGTAAAAACTGAACACAATAATTTTTACGTGGAAAACACCCGGTTCAAAAAGGTGTAAAAAATCATGACCTATACCTCTACAGGATTTAACCCCAATCTTCACTATAACCTTGAGCCTCAACAATCAACACAATTACAAGACTTCTTGTAAACAAAGAATTAAAACTTCTAACTCCTATTACTACAAAAACACAAATCCTTTGAGTTCCCTAACTTAAAGACGTGATTCCTAACTCAGTTTATAGAATACTGAGACTAGAACAATTTACTCATTACAACTCAAGAACCTTCCTATTACAAGCAGTCTAAAACATACTAAGTAAGAACTAGGTTCATCTTCAAGTTGGTGAACGATTTTGCTGATTTTTTATTTTCTGTGCATGAGCGAGCTATTTGAATGTAGCTTGTCGTCTATATATATGCTCCCTCATATGCAGTCCTTTTTCTTCTTTACTTATATCTTCTGTAGGACTTTTTCAAGTAACTCACTCCTTGTTGTAACTATCTCATCTTCTTCTAAATTGAGTAGGACTCTTTTGCTTTATCCTTTTGCCTTGTAGACTTCTTGATCCACTCAAACTCTAACTGCTCCAATTATCTTCATATAGCCGTGTGAACATCCTTTTCTTATCCATGTGTTGACAACTTTATGTAATAATATGCACTCCATATGTCCGAAGCAGTTTCACTTGTATGGATCATCTTTGCACAACATGTTTCATTCATCTGTCTATCATCAAAACTTGTCATGCCCTAACAAATTCCCCCTTTTTGATGATGACAAACTTATCAGCACAATATTACAAAGAACCTAACATACTCAATAAGTAATTAAATAAAAGGATCACAATAGAATGAAACAGGTTAGATCAGTTGAGTTATAAGCATTGTATAATCTTACTTCCCCCTTTTGACATTATCAAAAAGCTGAGCCAATAAGTGAAAAAATTGTGTAATAATTCATGGCCACTGGGGCAATCACTAAAACAAGCAAGAGTCAGAGCAAGAGATAGCTAAGCATCGAATTAAATAGAAGTAGATCAAGTGAGGCAAAAAAAAAGTCCATTTCATGCACAAAAATAGATACAATTATCATTATCCAGTAAGACCAAAAGAGAAACAAAGTGGACCAAGAAGCAGGAAAGAAGAGAAAAAACTAAGGAACGAAGAAAGAGTTTTATTTTGAGGAGGTAGAGGGGATAAAAGAGGTCAACGATCGAATGATAGCAGCATTTTCAGTTCTTTCCTTCTCCAAGGTGGCTGTGAGGGAAGCAGTTTGAGATTTAAGAGCCCTTTTTTCATCTTCATGAATAGCCTTGGCAGCCTCCAGTGCAGCCTGTGCAACCTCTAGCTCACCCTGCTTTGCCTCTAAGGCATTTCGCAACTTCTGCATAGGGTTGTCTGTACGTCTCATAGCAGCAGGTAACATAGCATGGTTCACTTGTCTAATCACATCCTTAGTTGTCTGTAAGGACCATACCTTGACAGAGATACGAAAATCATCAAACACAGGGGCAAGCCAGAACTGATAGGGAAGAGCATGACCATTTTTATCTTTGACGAGTACCCTTTGCATATGCTTAATGATGAGTTATGGAAGGTCTATTGGAATCTCAGAATCACATAGTTCCATTAAGGTAAGATCAAGAAAGCTTGCAACTATGCGTCTCTCCTGCCTGGGTAAGATCATTTTGTGGACCACATCAAAATACAACTGATAGAGAGAACACATCTCATTTTTCAGCACCCTACGATGAGAAGGAAGGAGAGGATTTTCAAAAAATTTTCTGCAGATATCAAGGGCGGATGGAAGATTGTCAAGAGGAGGCCAAGATCTTTTGACATAGTGACCCCAACCTCTAGTAGGAACATTTAAAATTCTACCCAAATCAGCAGGATAAAGATTGATGAGTTTTCCATAAACAGAGGTTGAGATCATGTCCCCAATTGAAACTCCATGTGTATAAAATTCATACACTTCATCTTTTCCAAACCTTCTTTGATAATTACCTTACAAAAATAAGGATGACCACCCCTGAGCCCCCCAATTTGGATACCAAGGTTTCCATATTAGGACCCCCAAAACTAGTGACAACCCTACCTCTAACCATCTTTTATTTTTGAAAATGCAGAACATGGTCTGGCCGAGAAGCTTTATCAGCAGGAGTATCAACAGTAATATCAACATCAAAATTATCAGGAGGCACAGAAGAAGCGTCAGGAAGATAGTCTGAATCTGTGTCAGAGGAGACAGAAGGACCAGGTTCGGAAACCTGTTTCTTCGAAAGTGACACAGATTTTGGAGAATCTTTAGAAGGAGTAGAGGCTTTTCCAGTAGAGATTTTGGCAGTAGAGGCTTTGACAGTAGATTTTGAATATGAGGAGGCTTTGGGAGTGGGGGGAGGGGGATATTTTACGAGAGAGATATGGTTTTGATGTTTTATCTGTGGTATGCTTCTGCTTTAGCTTTCTCTTGGAGCGAATGAGAATGTCAGGAGAGAAATCACATGGGGGAGGAGAAGTATTAGGCATAACTCATTTCTTTTTACTTACCCTAAGTGCCTCTTCCAAACAAGCATATTTCTGTTGTTTTCTTCTCTGAGTATGTGGAGTTTGAGATGAAGTGATGATAGGAGAAGAGTGTTCAGGAGTATCATCATCGACATCAATGGCGACAAATGAGGGTTTTCATTTCAGAGTCGATCTTGACCGTCTAGGAATAAGGTTGAAAATTAGAATTTCATCTCGATCAAGAATTTTAAGAGGAGCTACTAATAGTGGTAAGGGTTCTGGAAAGAGTGAGAGTTTGAAGGAAGAGTGAGAAAAGGGGCTTGGTAAGGTCTTCAAGAATGGAAAATCAAATAGGTTGAGAAGGATTTAGGGTTGGATAAGTGAGGGTAAATTGATTTTTGGGTGGAGAATAAGTTGTGTAGAAAGATTAATATTAGATTTTATGGAAGAAGAAGGAGAGGAAGAAGATGCCATAGTATGGTAAATATTCAGAGGTTGAAGGAGAAGTAGAGATAGGAGAGAAAATAAGAGGCGTATTTAAGAAGAGTGAGAAGGAAGTTGAAGGATGAAAGGACTATGAATTTGGAGAAACGTGCTGATGTAGAGGTTCAGTACGAATGGGAAAGGTCTGGCAGCCTTTTGAAGGAGATAACTGTTAGGTTTTGGCGGTTTTAATCATTATAGAAAGAACCATGTAAATGACCTGTTTCTCTTAATGCTGCTATGGAAAACAATAATCATACCTGTGTTTGATTAGTCCATGACCACTCTTGCCTTGATGATCCATCTATCTAAAAATAACACATAGATATACACATTGCTTTAAATCTTGGAATTAGGACGCACAACTAAATGTGTGAGACTGAATTAATCAACAATCACTCAGGCATAACATATTCTAGTCAATCATTAAAGGAGATTTATGCAATTTTAATCATCCCCAATGCTAACCTATTTTTTTCAAAATGTTCCCTACTCAAAGCCTTAGTGAATATGTCAGGAATTTGTTCCTCAGTTGAACAAAACATAATTGATAGATTTTTTTTTTCAACATTGTCTCAAAGGAAGTGATGACAGAAATCAATATGCTTAGTTCTTTTATGTTGGACAGGATTTTTGGCTATATTTATAGCACTTGTGTTATCGCAAAAAATGAGAACACAACCTACATCTACCCTCGAATCCATAAGTTGTTGTTTGATCCATAACAATTGAGTACAACATGACCCAGCAACAACGTATTCAGCCTCAGCAGTTGATAATGCAACTGAATTTTGCTTCTTTGTGGACCAGGTAATCAAACATGATCCTAAGAAGTGTGCCATACCTGTAGTGCTTTTCCTGTCCACCAAATATCCTACATAATCAGCATTAGAGTATCCTACCAAATTAAAGTTACTACCTTTGGGATACCACAACCCAAGATCACTAGTTCCTTTCAAATATCTGAAGAATCATTTTACAGATTTCAGATGAGATTCTTTTGGATTTGCTTGAAACCTTGCACACAGTCCTACACTAAACACAATGTCAGGTCTGCTTGCTCTGAGATATAATAAGGACCCTATCATACCTCTATACAGTTTTTGTTCTACATCAGAACCTGTTTCATCCAAATCAAGTTTTTTGGCAGTGGCGATGGGAGTACTTATTTCTTTTGTTTCCTCCGTGGAGAATTTTTTGAGAAGCTCTTTGATATACTTTTGTTGATAGATCATTGTTCCTGATGCTGACTGTTTTATTTGAAGACCCAGGAAGTAATTCAACTCCCCCATCATGCTCATTTCAAACTCACAACTCATGAGTTTAGCAAAGTCATGAGTCATATTCATATTGGTTGAGCCAAAAATAATGTCATCCACATACACCTGCACAACTAACAAATCCTTTCCATTAGTTTTTAAGAAAAAAGTATTGTTAATTTTACCTCTGGTGTGTCCATGCTCTAGTAGAAACTTTGATAATCTCTCATACCAGTCCTTTGGTGCTTGTTTCAACCCATACAAGGCCTTATCCAGCTTGTACACATGATCTGGAAGCTCTCTGCTTGCAAATCCTGGAGGTTGATTCACATAAACCTCTTCTTTGAGAATGCCATTTAGGAATGCACTCTTCACATCCATCTAGTATAAAATAAACTCCATGTAAGAGGCAAAAGCAACCAGTAATATTATGGCTTCAAGTTTTTCTACAGGAGCAAAAGTCTCATCAAAGTCAATTCCTTCTTGTTGGATGTATCCTTGAGCCACCAGTCTTGCCTTGTTTCTTGTGACTGTTCCATGCTCATCAATTTTATTTCTGTACACCCATTTAGTCCCAATGACTGATCTATCTTTTGGAAGAGGAACTAAATACCATACTTTGTTTCTCTAAACTGATTCAATTCATCCTGCATGACTATGATCCAATCAATATCAAACAATTCTTTACTTACTTTATTTGGCTCTATTTCTGATAGGAATGCCTTGAATGCACACATACTTCTCAATCCAGATCTTGTAGTGATTCCAGAAGTGATATCAGTAAGTACATTCTCAATGGGCTGTGAACCTTGATACTTGTATCCTTTTAGGATCAAGCCTAGTGAGCTGCTTGAATGACTGATAATGTTCTGATATGAAGCAGTTGATGACTCAGTTCCCCCTAACACTGTGCCTTCAGCTTCAGTTCCCCCTGTGAAAGTGCCCCCAAGTTTGACTGTTTCAGTCGATGGAACATGTTGTGTAACCTGTTCCTCATGGTCGCTTTCTTCCTGTAGGTTAGTCTTAACACAAAACTCATTAAAAATCACATGCATGCTTTCTTCAACACAGTTAGTTCTATTGTTTAAAACTCTGTAAGCCTTACTATGAGGTGAATAATCTAAAAAGATTCCCTCATCACTTTTGGCATCAAATTTTTCCAAATTATCCTTATCATTATTATGTATGAAACATTTGCAACCAAAAGTTCTAAAGTGAGAAATGTTAGGCTTTCTACCTTTTAGTAATTCATAGGGAGTCTTTTCTAACAAGGGTCTGATTATGCATCTGTTTATGATATATGCTGCAGTGCTTATTGCCTCAGCCCATAGGTTTTTGGCAACATTTGCTGCAAGCATCATTGTTCTAGCCATATCTTCCAAGGTTCTGTTTTTCCTTTCCACCACTCCATTTTGGTGTGGAGTTCTAAGAGCTTAGAAGTTATGATCTATTTCATTTGATGAACAAAAATCTAAGAATTTTGCATTCTCAAATTCTGTTCCATGGTCAGACCTTATAGAAACTAATGAAGTGCCCAGTTTTTTTTTCTGTTTTCTTAATGAAGATTTCAAAGACATCAAAGGCATCTTCTTTAGAGGCTAGAAACAAAGTCCAGGTGAACCTGGAATAATCATCAACAATTACAAAAATATACCTTTTTCCACCTCTGCTTTATTGTCTCATTGGTCTACACAAGTCCATATGAACCAGGTCAAGACATTTTGTAGTGCTAATATGGTTCTTTGACTTAAAAGAGGATTTTACCTACTCCCCCCTTACACATGCACTACATAACTTTTCTTCCTTAAACTTGGTCCTGGGTAGTCCCAATACCATGTCTTTGGAGGAAAGTATGTTCAGTTGTTTCAGACTTGCATGTCCAAGTCTTCTGTGCCAAAGGAGGGGATCAGTTTCTATTGCACTTAGACAAGTCAACTCAGGTCCTGGTATTGCCATTATGTCTGCTTTGTATACATTCCTGTATCTCCTTGCAGTAAGCGCAATTTATTTGGTGTCCATCCTCTTGACTTTAACACCTGCAGCAGTGAAAATTACTTTATTACCTTTGTCACACAATTGTAAAATGCTTAGCAGGTTATGCTTCAGTCCTTCCACAAGATAAACATCCTCCAAAGCTTTTGACTCAGATGAGACAATTTTTCCTACTCCAGTTATGATTCCCCCTTTTCTATTTCCAAAAGAGACTCCCCCACCATCTATTTGGGAGAGTGAAAGGAACTTTTGCTTGTCACCAATCATATGTCTTGAGCAAGCACTATCTAGGTACCAGTGCCTTTTGTTTCCCTTCACCTTCTCCTGCACAAGAAATCAATGGTTAGACTTAGGAACCCAGACAAGCTAGGGTCCTGTTTTGTTAGTAAAAGGATGAATTAAATTCTTTCTAGTCTAAGTAGGAAGCAAGTAGACTGACTTGTTTCTCAGACTAATTTTAGTAATTGTTTTCTTGGTCTGAGAAAGTTTGGTTGCCAGGTTCAGAGTTCGATATCTGATTTTAGCAGCCATATGACATTCAGTAGTAGGATGTCCAAGATTGACACAAATATAACATAAGTCTTGAAGATTACTAGCTTCTTTATAAAAACCCAAGCCTGCTTTTTCATTTTAATTTCTTTTTCCAAGATGATGAACAATTCTTGAAGAATTTGTCCATCTGTTTGACTTTTCTAAATCTAATTTTAATCTTGCTATCTCCTGACTCATCTTATCCATCTTTTTAGTCAAGTCATAACATTCTTGTTTGTACTTAGTTAACTGAAGTTCAAGATTTTGTTATTCTTTACTTATGGCCTTTTTCCCATGGTCAGTGAGAGTCAGTTTAAGGATTTCAGACTTAAGATCATTATTTGAGGACTCAAGCAGTGTAATTTGTTCCTTGAGAGTGCAATTTTCTTTGTCAACATTTTGCTTGCAAACTTTCAAGTCAATGAAATCAAATTTAAGACTTACAAGACTGTTGAACAATTCATCCCTATTAGAAGTTAATTATTGGAAATTTTTAATTAAATCACCCACCAAGGAAACAAGTTTAGGTTTAGAAAAAAAATGAAGTTTTTCTTTTAGTTCAAGTAAACTTACCTCAGAAACATTATCTTCTTCCTCAATATCTGAGTCTCCAAAAGCCATAAATGCTGTCTCATCAACTCCATCATCATCATTATCAGAGTTAGATCCCCATGCAGCTATTATCGCATGTTCTTCCTCTTCCTTCCTCCTGGCCTTTTGTTCTTTTTAAAATTTTTCCTTCCTCTTTTCCATTTCCCAGAGAGGACAGTCTCTGATCTGATGATCAGTCTTTCCACACTTGTAACATCCATTTGGGTTGTTATTAGAACGCTTCTTGCTACCTGTTCCTTCTTCTTCTTAAAAAACTTGCTAAAGTTTTTTGTTATGAAGGCAATTTGTTCCTTATCCAGTTCAATCTCTTCATCACTATCAGAAGCTTTCAAGGCCAAGATTTTTTCAGAAGCCTTCTGTTCCTTAATGCCATCAACTTCCATTTCATAGGTTCTTAAATTCCTTACTAGTTCATCCAAAGTCATACCTATGAGATCCTTATTTGCTTCCCTGATTGCAGTGACTTTAACATTCCATTTTGAATTTGGTAGCACCCTCATAACCTTCTCTACTTGTTCTTCTTCAGTGATGACTTTTCCCAAGGAGTTTAACTCATTTGTTAGAGTAGTAAGTCTTGTCATCATATCATACAAGGATTCATTTTTCTTCATCTTAAACGCTTCATATTCAGTAAAAAAGAGAGAGATTCTGAATTTTCTTACCTGAGAGGTACCTTCATGTGCATTTACTAAGGCATCCCATATTTGCTTAGCAGTGGTACAGGTAGATATTCCATTGTATTCAGCAGGTCCTAGACCACAGACTAGGATATTCTTTGCCTTACCATTTTTCTTTAAAGCCAAAAGATCATCAGCAGTAAACTCACTCCTTATTTTCTTGACTTGCACACCATTTTCTATCTTCATAAGGATAGTAGGACCTTCAGTAATCCTATCCCATAATTCATAGTCTTCTCCTTGAATAAACATCTCCATCCTGACTTTCCACCAGATGAAATGAGTACCATCAAAGAGTGAGGGTCTAGTAGTGGATTGACCTTCACTATGACCAGTAGGAGGTGCAGAATTCATCATAATGATCTGATCTTAGGTGCAAACCTTATTTAAGATAACCCTCTCTGATACCACTTGTTAGAGTATGATCCCTACTGATTGCCTATCCGTGGAACAAGTAAGTATACGTGGTTCACAGAAGTAAAAACTAAACACAGTAATTTTTACGTGAAAAACAACCGGCTCAAAATGGTGTAAAAAATCATGATTAGTACCTCTACAGGATTTAACCCCAATCTCCACTATAACCTTGAGCCTCAACAATCAACACAATTACAAGACTTTTTGTAAATAAGGAATTAAAACTTCTAACTTCTATTACTACAAAATCACAAATCTTCCCAAGATAAGTGTTTCCAAGTCTTCGAGTTTCTTAACTTGAAGACGTGATTCCTAACTTAGTTTATAGAATACTGAGACTAGAACAATTTAATCATTACAACTCAAGAACCTTCCTATTATAAGCAGTCTAAAACATACTAAGTAAGAACTAGGTTCTTCTTCAAGTTGGTGAACGATTTTGCTGATTGTTGATTTTCTTATCTGTGCATGAGCGAGCTATTTGAATGCAGCTTTTCATCTATATATATGCTCCCTCAGATGCAGTCCTTTTTTTTCTTTACTTGTATCTTCTGTAGGAATCTTTCAAGTAACTCACTCCTTGTTGTAACCATCTCACCTTCTTCTAAATTGAGTAGGACTCTTTTGCTTTATCCTTTTGCCTTGTAGACTTCTTGATCTACTCAAACTCTAACTGCTCCAATTATCTTCATATAGTCGTGTGAACATCCTTTGCTTATACATGTGTTGACAACTTTATGTAATAATATGCACTTCATATGTCCGAAGCAGTTTCACTTGTGTGGACCAGCTTTGCACAACATGTTTCATTCATCTGTCTATCATCAAAATTTCTCATGCCTTAACACACTCTGTGAGGCAAAAATATTTTGATATCAATGAAAAAGCAGTTTTCATATGCGTGAAGCACATCTATGATTTTGAAGAAATAACTTAGTAAAGGAAATATTGCTTTATATATTTAGTAATAGTTTTTTTTCAACTCCAATAATATTCTGTGATATGTTTAGTATCACAAAATTCAAAAGACATATTGATATTGATCATATCTTCAATATAAGATCACGAAATTCCGAAATTTTCTAATTAAAATTAGCTAGAACTTCATTCCTAGTTAATATGTCATCAAAGTGCACGCAACTACTATGTCACTCAGCTGAACATTGATGAATTACCAAAAAGGTAATCCTGGGCAGCAGGGGCGGATCCATAGGTAAAAAATTAGGTGTTCGAACATCCATTGACCTTGGCTCGGAATAAGTATAATTAGATAAGAAATTGAAGAAAAAGATTATATAGATCAGAAAGCACCCACAAACACTAAATTTGGTTGGGTACTTTGATTTAAGAGTGGTATTGGAAACTTTCAAAATGACAGTGTGGGAGTTTAGACCTACTAGAGTCCTTTTTACGCATATTTTCAGTTCTTTTGTAGCCATTGTTTGACCCAAATTTCAATGCTACTTTTATTTTACTTCCTTCTTGTTCTTCTTCTTTTTTTTTGTTTTTTTACTTCTACATAATTCACTATAGCATTAAAGGAAAGCAAATCAGCTTCATAAAGAATTAAAGACTCCAAAGCAACACCTCAATATTTTTTATTTTATTGTATTTTATTTTTTTACCCCTAAACATGAACTTAACCAACCAATTTTTTTTTTCGCCAATTGTACTTTTCATCAAAGATTCTCGATGTTCATAATACAAATATGAATAGTTTTATTCAAAAATATTTTATTTTCATCATCGAATATTGTGCACTTATACGATATACTTAATTAATAGTAACTATACGTTCAAAAAGATTGAGCACTGATGATTCAAAATTTTGAGTCCGCCACTGCTGGCAGACTAGTGGTGATATACCATATACTTGGGATCATCAGGGCAACATCAATATGGCATTCCAGTCCTACTTTGGTACGAACCTATAAAACTTTCTCTCTCTACAAAACTTCTCTTTAGTCATGCTACAGAACTAAATGGACCATCGCATGTGAGCTCAACCCTCACGCGATCCAACCAACCTGACCACCCTGCACAAGAGGTAAGAAAAGCTCGACACATCAATCTAACAACTCCCAAGTTACCATTAATTCATCCATTAGGAACTAAAATTCACTGGAATCTCCCACCCAAACCCAAACACCACTATCGAAAACTACCATTCAAACTTAATTTCAACACCAATCATACAACCCTAACAACCAGACTACCACATCGACCCAACCCAACAACACAAACTCCTTCCGTAACCAACAAAATCCAAATCCAATCTCAACTTTTCCCAATAGCAAGCCATTAATCATCCAAAACACACCTCGATTCCTTAGACTACTAAAATCCCTTTGAGGTATAATTGAGGCTACAACACAATCTCTAGCGCATAAAATAGCCAAACCAAGACTCCATCCAACAAGGACACTAGCAAGGGACCCGTCAAATAGGCTACAATTGGGGACAATATTATCAAATCACAGAGCATACCTTACAATCCAATATCAAAACCATCATTTCTGTCAACTGTCTCGGAAGCCCTCCATAAAAGCATGGAAGAAAAATTCCAGTTGATGCACATGACACTCACATAGGTAAATCAACCATTTATTTTTTAACAAAAGATTGCTTTGTTAACTTAAACGAGGATTGCAAGTATACTCTAGTTGGCAAATTCAAAAAAGGCAAGTCGAATATGTATCAACTCTAGAAACTTTTTCTCAGTCATATCCCTCTAAAAAGAAGTGTCAAAATTGCTTATTTTGATCCTAACCATGTCTTTCTAGACTTTTTTGTTGAAACAAACTTTCACCTCTTATATTTCAAATATTTCATTACATTAAGACCTTACATTATGAAAATTATCAGATGAACTCCATATTTTATCCTGAAAAATGAAATAACTATAGCCCCGTAGGGATCCTTGTTTATTAACTTCCATGGCATTTATTTCGTTGGGATATTCTTTCCAAAATGGATAGTTCAATTGGTACAACTATGGCTCCGGATATGGCTACCTATTCCAATTTTATGGACAATGTAGCCAAACTTAAAGTCATAATCGATTTACTCAAGCCACATCAAGATCAATTATAGGTTGGCTTCAAGAGACTGGATAGCAAGGAAGAAGAGGGATATTGGCTGGATATTGAATATGAATGTGTCCCTTCTTATTGCCATTATTGTACCATGCAAGGACATGATATCGTATCATGTAGAAACAAGGAAAAGGTTGAGGATTCAAAGATCTAATACACTGGATTTCAATAACAAAGAGGTTGAAAATGATACTTGGCAGGTCTAGAGAGGCAATAGAAAATAAGGAAAACATAACACTAGGGGAGACAATGCACAACCTCATGATCAAGATCAATTTGACAAAAATTATGAACAAGATATTGACCAAAATACGATGAAGGACACTATCACTCAAAACAATCAAACTTTCTTAACCAAAGCCAAATCTAAAACCATGTATCATCCTAAAACAATCAAAATATGCAGAAAAACGAAAATAACAAGGGTCCTAAGAAAAAATGCACTGGCAACCCCAAAATAAGACTCGAAAAAAAGCCAGCAACCATAATAATGTATCCATAAACCTTTACCTGAAGCTAACAACACAGTTAGCACATCCCAAACTAAGAATATCCAAACTCAAAACATCACCCTAACTCCCTAAAACAAGAATAACATTACTTTTCAAAGAACTACTGACCAAAACATTAATAGCAACCTTTCTGTACCCAAGAATACTCGCGAAACTTTAAAATCAAATCACAATACCAAATAAGTTTCTAGCAAATTTCTTATACCGCAAAACTAGATTGAATCTATAGGTACTACTACCAATTTCAAACCAATGATGTCTTCTAGACCCCCTAATCTTATAGAAAAACAAGATTTACTCTCAGGTATTAGACCACTAGATATTAAACCTCATGATAATAAGGATGGCTCTGATCTTGAGAGTATTAACACTGTGGATTCTAAATATAATGTTGATTCTAATCACATCAATGACAATAGAGCTTCTCAAGAAGATAAATCGGACTTCGAAAATGACTATAAAAGCTTTGAAGAATAATCTTCCAATTTTAATAAAGACAATACTCATATTTTTAAGAAAAACTCAGACAACTCTATGGCTATTACTCTATCCAACACCAGTAACATAACCTAAGAAATAGCCCAAGCCTTTGAAGAAATTGATGAAAAATAAAACTTATCTCCAAGAGGTTATACCTATAGCAGAGGAGATAAGACATTCAAAGGTTAAAAAAGTATAAAAATTAGCCAAGATAAGTGGTCTATGAATTCCTCACAAAACAATAATGATCAATTCATATCATTTTAATGATTAGTTCATTAATATGGAATATTAGAGACATTAAGTCTCAAGGTTCTTATGATAGACTTAAATAACTCAAAATATCTCACAATCTTATCTTTGTTGCTCTTATAGAACCTTTTAGTAAAAAGACCAATATGGAAAAATTTAGAATTGGCTTGGACTATGACTTTGCATATTCTAATGCTAGTAATCAAATCTTGATTTTCTGTGATAGTTTTATAAATTATACTATTGTGAAGATCACATTCAAATATCACTTGCATTATGACAGTGCCCAATCACACGCAAGTGTACGTGGCCTTATCATGTAGTAAAGTGGCTTCAAGAAAGTCTAAGATCTCTCAGGGACTTGCGTTCACCGCCTATCCAATTCTAGTTTAACGATTGAGAAAAAGTAAACAATATAGTTTTAGAATTGTCAACTAAAAGGGAACTAAACTAATGCAGAAAAGTAATGACTTAGGACAATCAATGGATAGAAGCCCAGGGTTAAGGCTTACAAACAATCCTACTACGTTATTGAACTTCATTCGTTAACTTGCTTATCTTGGTTGTTGACGTAGGGTTAATTGCATGATTATGGTCTCCCGACCTCTAACCTTTTACCTAATTTGGATATTACAACTACATCATTGAGCAGGGATGTAATAATCCAATTAAGTTATTAAAGCTATCATCCTACGTTTGAATCAAGTAAGGCTCCTAAATACATCCCTGACCTAGGTGCTAAGTTAAATTCTTTAATTTATAAAAGAATAAAAACCCAAATTTTGTTTATTCCCATGTTCTATCTCCCTATTTCCTCTTCCGAGATCTAAAGGTCGAAAATAAATATATTTTAAGGATAGCTAATCCTTAAAATAATTAAAACAAGAATAAACAAGCAACCATAATGATAAGCAATTCAACAAACTTAATTGAAAACAAAAGTATTCATGATCTTGGACTTAACCCAGGAAAGGGTGTTTAGCCTTGAATGGAAATATTCATCATCCAATCCCTTGGATTAATGATACAAACCATACAAAAAACTAAATTAAAGAATGATAAAACCTAAAAAGAAGTTGTGGTCGCCTCCAATGATGTCCCAAAGTGATCTAGGGTGTTCCAAGATGATTAAAATGGAGTTTGATACGTTATATTTATAATATACAAATCATAAAACTACTTGGACTAGGTTTCCACGTTGTTTTCCTTCAGCTGGGCAGAATTATCCCGATTTTGTTGGCCTTCGCGTCGCGGTGTCATGCCAATTCAAAATTGTCAAAAAATCTATCAAATTCTAATGTCTCATCGCGATTTCAACACATCACGGAGCCTCCTTAAACCCTATTATAAGCTACACGCGCCATATATTCAATAATTTGGGCCTCTTCTGAATCCATTGGGGTTTGCACTGATCCATTGGACACTCCTACTGGTCACATGCTCCCCATACATTTCAGGGGTCTAAATTGCGTCAAGCTTGCGTCTTATGCTTACGTGGTCATTTTCGAGCCTTTTAGAGTTGTTTCCACTTGATTTGAAGCTTGTATATCCTTCATATAGCATCATAATCCATTCACCAAGTATCCTATAGAATTAAACACAATAATTTACATCTCAAAACAACACAACATCCTCAACGGTGAACTAGAAACACGAGCTAAGCATAGGTTAAATTCTCGTTGAGCTTAAGCTTATTGTTTTGACTCTTTTCTTGATCCAATTGACCCTTGAACATTAAAACTAAGTTTTTTTACATATAAATACATAATAACAACCTTAGTAACTCATTAAAACACATTAGAAACCCAACACAATAGACTAGAAAAACACCTAGCTCAAGCTAGTTACACTAGTTTTCTCGGTTGAACTCTAAATGCTCAAATAGAATCAAAACTCATATGAAACCAGCTTTAAACATTGTAAACACATACTTGGACACATAAATGCTCATTTATATAATTATTAACACATATAGCATAAGATTCATCCTCAAAATAAGGCTAAAAAGGCTAGAATAGTAATGCTAGAATGCATAAATACACCCAACATCACATTATCAATTATGATGGTAATGGTTCATTTATGACCTTGGTTTATACCAGCTACGAGGAGTAAATTAAAGAGACTCTTTGGGATAATATTAAAACTTTTCCTGACACCAATTGTTCCTCTTGGCTAGTGGCAAGGGATTTTAACTTTATTATTAGCCCTGGCGAGAAAATCGATAGGAATCCTCATAATATATATGGAAAATTTTTTGCCATTTATTAATTCTATCATGGACAATAGTCTTTTAGATATTAGATACACAAGATCACCTTTTACTTGGTGTAATGGTTGTGTCACGATCCAACTTATCGGATCGTGCTGGGAACCAACACCAGAAAGGAGAACTCTAAATATCCACCATTCAATCAAATGTAAAAGTTACTACAATATTTACTTAGTCAATTTATGTCTACCATATAAATAATTACACAACTGTTCAAATATGATCATTCGATTCATTTTTTTCATACTTGTTTTAATACATATGATGCATAAAATACATGTAAAAAATAACTACAAGTGACTCCTCAGAACCTATTCTAAATCTGTACTAAAAGAGCACTAGATAAGGAGTATAAGCATTCACGATAAAACATTCATGCATTATAGAAATAGTAAGAGCTGCTACTGAGTGATCCATATTGCTGCTATAGGAACACCATGGCTATACTCTCGAGTGGAGGTATAGGAAGTATAGTATCAGTATAACCACACGTATTGATAAGCATCATCGGTTGACCAGAGTTAGAAATAAATAATATCAATAATAAATACAGAGAGATCATAAGGTCAAGTAAAGTTTTGGTTTTAAACCCCTAATTATAAAATCTCTCACATCGCACTTTAGTATCTCTGTGACCTACGTTTAATATTTTTTTGTATCCTTGTCTTTTGATTAATCATTTCAGCCTATATCCCTTCTTTTCATGCCAAATCATTATTATGGTACCTACAATTATTAATCAACATTCGCCTTCAAACTCTCTCGATACGCACAATCTCAGAAATCACTACACCACTATAAAATCAAAATTCTACCAAATCTTATTTTATTATAAATGGTTCTCTTAGTAAATCGTAGATTATCATATCTAACCCAGTTTGTACAAGAGACCAACATACTTTCATAACCCTCATACCACAACATGAATATATTCAATACTATATATAAGTAGAATCACACACAAGGCATATGAATGAATGCATATATGCAAGATGTGCGCATCATCTCTCCTTATCTCTTCTTAACAACCTCATCACCATTATTAACATCATATCATACCAGCGTGGTGCTAAATTCATATCATAGAAAACATAACCAGCATGGTACTCGACCCATATCATAATAAATCATAACCGTACTGGCATGATACCCGATTCATATCAGAATAAATCATAACCACTGACATGGTATCCAATCCATATGACAACAAATCATAAATGTACTAGCATAGTACCCAACCCATTATCTTACAGTCTCATCACAATGTATATGAATATATGTATAAAATCAATAAGCCATAAATCATGCAAAAAGACAATCTCAAATGTTCGGTTGACAAACCAACATAGACCAAATCATTATAAATGTTACATTAATATTCTAACTTATTTTGATCAGTGACCCTAATCTATAAACATATAATCATAGTCATCAGTTACTGTACACCCCTATAGGGCTATCTCAAATGTTCAGTTGACTAACCAGTATAGACCAAATCAGTCTAAATGTTACATTAATATTCTAACTTTTTTTGATCAGTGATGCTAATCTATAAACATATAATCATAGTCATCACTTACTGAACACCACTATAGGGCTGTTGTAACCCAAGTTCACATTATTACGTATTTTCCTTTTGTCCACATCGAATTCACTTTTTTTACTTTATCCTTTAATCTTTCCTAACTATCTCTGATAGGAATTCTATTTGTTATTTCATATTATTACTTTTTTATTTTCCATCATCAGTCACGAGGTTCGACCATGCTAATTACTAACCTCGACTTACCATGCTTCAAATTTTAGCCACTTTACTTAATGCATTTCAGACCTTTATGACATATATGTTTTAATCAAATTACCTTAATTTTCTGCTACTGCCCTTTACTATATCGTCTAACTTTCCACCAATCTCAAAGGTCTTGAAAAATATTAAACTACATACACTCGCTTCAATCATTTTATCCATTTCTTATCACAATCAAAACATTTATATAAAGTAATACAACGTATTTGGGCCTAATCGAATTTTAAATGTGTCCATTCATTCAACACCGTGCCTGAATGCCTAATACGTGATACTTCTGACATCACTATTAACGTTAGATGCATCTAGCCCAAGTCTAGTTGCTACAAAGTAAACCATAACTTACCTCTTAGGTGAAACATACCGCTACGAAGAGACGTAAGCTTTC
This sequence comes from Capsicum annuum, assembly GCF_002878395.1. Taxonomy (NCBI): domain Eukaryota; kingdom Viridiplantae; phylum Streptophyta; class Magnoliopsida; order Solanales; family Solanaceae; genus Capsicum; species Capsicum annuum. The sequence continues at coordinate 92,665,784 of NC_061120.1, read as the reverse complement.
CTCCACGTGATAGACATATTCCCATGTTGGGTTCCTCCCTCTAGGTATGTCTCAAAACCTCTTTCATGAATCCTGACCTTTAAAATCTCATGGTTGGAGGATATAGAATTTCTCAGAGTGCTTTTGGAGGAAGGAGGCAACCTAAAAAAATAAAGAGAGAGGTTTTTATTACAAAAAATTCTTTGATTGGCTACAACCATCTACCACTGCAGCAGCTTCTTTTACTGCTGCCGCAGTAACTCAATCGAGTAGCGGTTATCGACAGTTCAACCCAACTCCTTTTTGGGTCTTTAGACTCAATTCTTTTGGGCCTTAGTTTTTCTTCTCGACTTTTTTTTTTGGATCAATTTAAATCCTATTATTTATCGTAAATTATTTTTGAGATATTTTCACATGTAACGACACTTTGGATCATTCTAAGTCTGTAAATAATTTTCTTGTGAAATGCGCAAATAAATTCACTAAAATTAAATACTACGTTAGTCTGTAGGACCAAATCCCCAAGTATTTTTTGTGATAATAAAATTTCAGGTAAATTTTCAAGCAAATTTTAAGCTAAGTTCGCAATTAAAAAAAATCTCCAAAGTAATTTCCTGTTAAATAAAATTCTCAGGTAAATCTCCAAGAAGACTTCCAATTAAATCCGCAATAAAAGGGTCCCCAAATAACTTTTAAGGAAATGTAATCCTTAGGTAAATCTTCAAAAAAAGATTCCCAGCTAAATCCAATAGATAAATTTCCAGAAACAAAAATTTTCAGGTAAATCCTCATATAATATCCCTAACTAAATCCGCAGGTAGCTTTATCCAGAATTTTTTTGATGAAGTAATAAAGAAATTTCACTACTAAAAAAAGATAAAAAAGCAACGTACAAAAGTGATGGCCAACGTCATTTTTTGAAAAAAAAATCTACGAAAATGATGACGCGGTCACTTGCATCGTAGAAAGGCCTGTCACTTTTTGAAAACGACGACCTGCGTCGCTTTTTTTTTTTTTATGATGAACAATGTCATTTTTTGAAAAAAAAAGAAGAAGATTTTTTTTAGAAAAAGCAATGCTGTGCGTTGTTTTTTGTTCTTCATGCTTAGAATAAGTGATGAACAAAAAATGACAGCATCGTCATTTTATTGAAGAAAAAATATTTTTTTCAGAAAAAAAGACATTGTCTGCTATTTTCGAAAAAAATAATATTTTTCTCAGAAAAAGAGACATTGTTCATCATTTTTTATTCTTCATAATGAAGAAAAAAGCAATGGACATCGTCGATTTTTTTGAAAAAAATAAAAAAATTAGAAATGCGACGGAGATCGTTGCATTTCTTGAAATTTATTTTAAAAAAATTCAGAAAAGCAATGGATAAAAGCGACACTGTCCGTCGCTTTTTTATCTTTTTTTGATAGAGAAATTTGCATTTTCTGCATCGCACATGCTAAACAAAAATACAATTCAATATATATACAACCTCATGCAACACACATTATTAAAATAATCATCAAATGCACTACATAAAAAATTTAAGCAATTCAAATCAACACTTAAACAATCAATCCAACAACATCCAAAATACTTAAAAATTAATCCAACAATACTAAGGAGTAGCCCCAACAAACTCCCCATCACTCGCCGTTTCTTCTTCGCTACTTGAATCAGGAGATGGAGAACGGTGATGACTGTGACCCTTGATAGCCATTTATTTCTTAAGTTTCTCGACTGTTTTGCACGTCATGACTTTATTTTGAACAATGAATTGTGCCAAGACGCGTGTAAGCTATGCAATCTGCTGCGACATTGCAAGTTGAACACTGTCAATCACCTCAACCTGGCTCGAGGAACCAATACCAGCTCATTCTAACTCGAGGCATCGCAATTCATTTCGAGAACCCAACCCATAGGTTCTCTTCTTTTGTCTTCCTCCCGCCATTTTTTCGATCCAAATTTGGATAGGTTGCTCCCATGTAAGCTTGGTGAATCAAACTCGGACAAGTAGCGCATATATTCACTCTGCATAATAAAAAGACACGTTAATTAGTAAATTTTACTATTACTAAAATTTCACCACCTATGATTATAAAGATTCAATCTTTAAATAGCTAAAACAAAAATCAAACTACAAGAAACAGTTAAAGAGTTACTGTAACATAATACTAACCCAACATACAACATAAATCATGCCACAAACACATAAGCAATACAAAATAAACTGAATAAAACCTAAATTTCACATGGATATTTGAAGTTAAGTCTTACTATGCAAAATTTACACTAATCAGTAGTGACAGAAAATGAAGCAACAACCAACTTTTTTTACACATACATAGTAGGTTTGTTGGAGGAAGGGGGTGGGGGGAGGGGAGGGAAGAGAGTAGATTAGTCAATTTCTAGTCAAGTAAAAAATATTTATAATCATGATCAAATGTTTTTTCTTTAAAAGTTATAGATATAAAGGTGAAATAGAATACAATATAAATATAAGTCTTACATTGACATTTTCAGCCCTAGGTATCAACTCATGCATCTGGATCCGACTCATTCATCTTTTTCTTGAGATGTGTTCCTTGGGAGACCTCAAAATAAATCGGTTGACGACTTTTGGCCTACAAACAAAAAGTAAATAAACATAACCAACTAGCATTTAATTAATTTTATATAAACATATAAATTAAAATCTAAGGTTACTACTTACCATTTCTTGAACTATGATCCCGATACTCTCAATGGTTGGAGATATAAATTTACTTAGACTTCTAACTCTTCTTCAATGAAAGACTAAACTTAAACTATAAATTAAATGATTGAAAGAAAAAATAATCTCTTTGATTAGAGTGGTGAGGAAAACGAATTCAAAATAAAATTACAACAAAGAAAATAGAAAAAAAAGGTGGAGCTTACCTTTTTCGGAGCAACGTCGTCGACGAGAGCAACGATGGTAGCGGGAGCAGTGTCGTCGACGGGAGCAACAATGGTAGGAGAATGTGAAGAGGAGAGGAGAAAATAAGGGAGGAAACGACGGACTAGCTAAAAAAGAGAAAGGAAAAGAAAAATGGGTTGCCCTAATTTGACTAAAAAATGACTAAAAAGATGGCCCGTGCCAGCACAGGCTCAACATTATAAATATTTTTGGACACCAAAATTCGATACTGATGAGATGTAAATATAAATGTACATCAACTTAAAACGATAAATTTTTGTATAATAACTATTTGACGGTAATTGCTAAGGAATGAAGTTTTACAAGATAGTTTTTTTTCACATGATAAGAACGTGTGATGCGTCGTATAATCGGTTATTTTGATTGTTGATGATAAGATTGAGACTTGTTACAAAAGATAGAGAAGATGTAGAATTAGTATCATAGGATTAGTTCCTACAAAAACTGGAATAAAAGATACTTTAATTAACAACGAAGTCTCTTGGATCATCTTCTCAAAGGCAAAACACTTAGAAATACAGATACTGAAATGTTCTGAACCACTAACAAGGTAAGAAATTCTTATAGATAGGGTGCACAATATTATCAGATCAAGATATCCAAATACAACAACAGTTAGAATTAAGGTGGCAACGCGAAGAATATTTTCAAGATTAACTATTGTTATTTATAATACTTTTTACGTAATTTTTAAATGATATATGTTATACCCTCTGTCTCAATTTATGTGGTATTGATATAATTTTTGAGAGTTAACTAAAATTTTTACATGTTTTCTTAAATATTCTAAATTATTAATTATTGTGATTTGTAGTACTTTTTCTTTTGTCACAATTTATGTGACAGTAATAAAATCTAGAGAGTCAATCAACTTTTTTTATGTCTTTTAATTATTTTAAGTTGTTAATTATTTTGATTTATAATACTTTTACGTAATTCTCAAATATATAATAAATTAAAATGAAAAGTAAAATAAATAAATATAAAAGAGAATGTCTAATAAGTAGGCAACACAAACAAACACGTCGATCTACTACCTACTTATCATCCTTTATAAGTGAGGTAATAAATCACAAAGGTCAATTTAAGTGATGCTGTGCTTAGATGACTATAATAACTAATTAGGAGTGAAATAGTACAATCATGATTGAAGTAGCAAAACAAACATATCTTAAATGACTAACAACGACTAACTAGAAGTGATATAGCAAAATTACTATAAAAATATTTGTGAAAAAAATTTAAGTGAGTCTCATGTTAGACGTTAACTTAATTTAAAACATCAAGAGTTAATTTATCATTTTATGTCAATTTTATCTTTCTTATTAAATATTATTTATTTTTCAATACTTAAATGACTCATAATAATTAATTAGGAGCAATATTTAGTAAAAATTCCGGTTGAAGAGCTACAACAGACATGTCATAAACATCTATTTTTTAATTAAATATTATTAATTTTGTAATACATAAATGACTTATAATAATTAATTAGGGGTGATATAGTAAAAATCACGATTGAAGCTGCTGAAAACATGTGCTAAATGCCTATTTCTCTTTTGTTTAATTGAATATTTATTTATTTACTCAAATAACTTATAACAATTAATTAGGGTGATATAGTAAAATCGTGGAGCAGATGGTCGGCAAACATGTCGAATTTACCGTTTAAATATCTATGAAAAAATTAAGTAAGCCTCATATAAGACGTCAACTTAATTTAAAATATCAAGAGTTAATTTATTATTTTATGTCTATTTTATTCTTTTTATTAATACTTAGATGATTAACTAGGAGCGATATTTAGTAAAATTACGGTTGAAGTAGTTGAAGTAGACATGCCATAAATGACTTTTTTTTTAAAAATTAAAACATAAATGAACTATAATAATTAATTAAGAGTGATATAATAAAATCACGGTTGAAGAACGTCAACTTAATCTAAAACATCAAGAGTTAATTTATCATTTTATGTCTATTTTATCTTTTTATTAAATATTATTAATTTTTTAATACTTAAATGACTCATAATAATTAATTAGGGGCGATGTTTAGTGAAATTATGGTTGAAGCAGCTGCAATAAATATGTCATAAATGTCTATTTTTTAATTAAATATTACTTATAACAATTAATTAGGGTGATATAGTAAAATCACGATTGAAACAGTTGAAACAGACATGTCATAAATCTCTATTTTCTTTTTATAATTAAGTATTATTAATTTTCTAATACATAAACGACTTATAATAATTAATTAGGGTGATATAGTAAAATCACGGAGCAACTGGTGAAGCAGGCTTGTCGAAACCAGCGTTTCTATAATATAGAATTTTTTTTATATATAAATTAATTTTTTAAAATATAAAAATTATTTATTTATTATTAAATTAAAAATATCAAAAATCGACAGACAATGTCGATTTTATAAACATAATTTTTATTTATTTTTAACAAAACAATAGTGTCCGTTGCTTTTAGTAAAAATAAAGAAAAAATTAAAATTATTTAAAAATTGTGGCGGATGGTGTCGTTTTCACAAAATTATTTTTTTTTAAAAAAATTGATACTATCCGTTGCATTTAGTAAAACAAAAATTAAATATTGTGATGGGCACCGTCACTTTTATAAATTTACTTTTTTTTTTTTAAAAATTAAAGCGACGTTGTCCGTCTATTTTAGCAAAAAAAATAAAAATAAAAATTAAATTAAAAATCGATGGACAACGTCACTTTTTAAAATTAATTTTTATTTTTAATATGAATTACATCGTTGTCTGTCACATTTATTGAAAAAAAATATGAATTATTTATTAATTGATTGGCATAATAATTTGCGAAAAAAGCGACGGACATTAAGACATTGATTGTTAATTTAAATAATAAATAGAAATTAAAAATAAATTTAAAAAGTGATGGACGGTGTCGCTTTTAAAATGTGAAACTATTCGTCACTTTTTTGTGTGTCGTTTCTTGGCATTTTTTTGAGTAGTGTTTATTTTATATTTTACTTGCGGATTTACTTATAAAAACAAGATTTGCATATTAGTTTCCCACACAATTTTTTAGGTAATATTTTTGCGCAAAATGGTGCCAAATTTACCTTCACATTTTCTTGAGAAAATAATCTTTGCAGATAAAATACATTAAAATTTAGGAAATAATAGATTTTTCTATGAAAATCCGCAGGAATAATCTGCGAACAAAATTCCCAACTAAAATCTATAGTGACCATAGTTTAAATGTGTAATCGACTTTTCGCAACAAGTTCAAAATATATTTGATGTCTTTTCTCGACTATCTTATTATAGATAGGCATATCACATGTAACCTACGCACAGGACTTTTAATATTCAACGATGAGACTTTCATCCTCATTATTCCACACAGAGGAAAGCACCATATTCCTCCTCGTGTAAAACGTAACGTTTGCTTAAGATATGAGCTGGTAGGGGTTTGCCTAAACCCCACCGCGGAGGTGGTTTTTTATATTAAAAAAAAGAGCTAACAGAATTTTTTAGATAATTTGTTTTAATCTATCACTAAATAGGATTATTGCTAGATTTTGTTCATTAGCTTCGGATTTATCCATTGCTAAATGTATTTTTTGGTAATGTGTACATTCAAATTAAGACACGTAAAATTAAAGGGGTCGTATCAATTTTTATTTTCTTATACTATTGTTCAGGAACAGTTAGAAAATTGTATATTTGTATTTCCAATAATGCATAATTAGTGAAATATTATCAGGAATCAGTGTCAAACATTCAATCTGGAGTAAGTTGCAATTTCAGTATTAGACTGCCATATAAACGTATATTCATAAAAACAAGTAGGTTGTTGAAATCTACTTGTCGAATTCCATGACCTGATCAAATCACCTTGTGAAGCGCCAATCACTGTAGTATCAGTGTCAGGTTTCGCTGGTAGATTGGCCTCCACAACGATCACCTTTCCATTGTCCGGTAGAGCCTTGTAGCAGTTCTTCAGCAATTTGAGACAGTGACTATCATTCCAGTCATGAAGAATCCACTTTCATTAAGAAAACAAAGAATGTCCTTAGTCAATCACAGTTTATAGATACAAAATCAAGTTTCTCGACAAGATTTAATTGGACAAAAAATTTAAGAAATTAAAGAACACTTTTGATATGAAAATCAATTATTATCCGTTTATATGATCAGTAGTAGTACAATATACTATCTTTTTTCTATTTTTTCTGTACAAGAATGAACATATATATCAAGTGGATTCTGGTTAGTCATGCAGTTGAGAGTCAAATTGAAATACTAAGATATAATTTACATAACGAGAAATTTTTCGTTCCTTTTTGGGTTAGAGTAAATAAAAAAGTAAGACATCAAATTAGATAGATTAGTGTGTAGCTTCTAGTTATTACTGCCCCTGCTGGTTCCGGAGTATTATTATTATTTTTTTTAAAATGAATTTATTTCAAAATATTTGATATTTGAAAAAAAAAGTAATTTACATTTGGACGTATACCTGTTGAAGTCCCACATCGGTGGGTTAAAGGGTCTTTATGGTCTTGGACAATCCTCCCCTCATGAGCTAGCTTTTGAGGTTGAGTTAGGCCCAAGGTCCATTTCTTTATCATGATATCAGAGTCAGACCCACTTAGTTCATTGTTTCCGATGTTGGGCCCCCCGTCTTATATTGTCCACGCTTCAGATGTCGGTTAAAGGGTCCTTGGTCTCCTTATATGGTCTTGGCTCTAGATGTAGGTTAAAGGGTCCTTGGTCTCCTTATATGGTCTTGGCTCCAGATGTCGGTTAAAGGGTTCTTGGTCTCCTTATATAGTCTTGGGCAATACTCCCCTCATGAGCTAGTTTTTGAGGTTGAGTTAGACCCACCCATTATTGTCCACCCTTTAACCCACCGATGTGGGACTCCAACACCCCCCGCACGCCCAGGGCTGGACATCTGGAGCGTGGACAATATAAGACGGGGGGCCTAACATTGAAAACAACGAACTGTGTGGGCCTGACTCTGATACCATGATAAAGAAATGGACCTTGCGCCTAACTCAACCTCAAAAGCTAGCTATGAAGGAAGGATTGCCCAAGACCATATAAGGAGACTAAGGACTCTTTAACCCACCGATATGGAACTTCAACAATACGCACCCTATTCAAATGCATGTACACCATGAACCCTATCAAATGGTACTCCTTCAAGTATTGCATCTTTTAGTTCAAACCTGTTATTTAAATTAGATAAAGAATCAGATACGCAATGACAATAATTATGTCTCAATCTCAACAACCTGATGTTGCCTTGTTTTCTAAAGGCAATTAATTACCCTGATTATGTTGTAAAAGACAATACTTACCAGCTATTACTGAATACTTTATCTTGAAGCAAAGCCAACAAAGGCCCCATAGAAGCACCATCTTCATCACGAACAAAGAATTTACCAACTCCTGAGAGACCATATTGTTAAGAATTCATGCCCTACTAATTATCTTATTTTCGCCTAACTGTTGCTTATCGATGGAACAAGTTACCTGACATGTTCCACTGACGGGTTCCAAGGAAGCAGTAAAACAGAAAGTAAAGAACACAATGATTTTTACGTGGAAAACACCCGGCTCAAAAATGTGTAAAAAACCACGACTTGCACCTCTACAGGATTTAACCCCACCTTCACTAAATAACCCTAAGCCTCAACAACGACTGATTACAAAACTCTTGTAACCAACAAATAGGAATTATAAACTCTAATCCCTATAACTCAACAACTAGGAATTGTAAACTCTAATTCCTTTGACTCAACGACTAGGAATTACAACTCTAATTCCTAACTACACACACACACCTCCCAAGGTATGCGTTTCCAAAGTCTCTGAGTTTTCCCCAACTCTAAGACTAGCTCCTAATTCAGTTATAACACACTGAAACTAATATTACATCAATAGTTCAAACGTAATGAACATCTCTAAAAATCAACGCTAAAACTCTTAGCTATATTCTATACTTAAGATCAGGTTCTTCAATGTATTTCTTCAGTGATTGAGTAGCACTTTGTAAAGTCAATCTGTCGATTGTGCTTTTCTTCTTTGTAAGTGCGTGTTTGACTCTGAATGATGTATCTTCTATTTAAACACAACTCTCCAAAGAGTTATTCTTTATTTCAAACTCCTCCTTTAATCAGAACTCTCATTACATAGAGTTTTACTTCAAGTGAGGTTCCTTTTTCAATTCCAACTCTTATCTCCTTGGTGTTGTAGTCAAACTTCAACTCTTTAAATCAACTTATCTTCAAGTATTTTACTCAACCACAACTTCTTCAATTTCTCACGTGATCAGTAGCTTGAGTATATCAGAATTAGGCTTGCTCATTCATTCCCGACTTTCAACAATCTTTGTCTGCATCTATTAGTAAAATCTGAAACCTGTCTTCCTATGCTTGGACCAGTTCAAGTAACATGGTCCATTCATGTGTCAGTCATCAAAAACTTCATTGATCTAACAAAGAGTCCTTCAATTTATATGTTTCTTATCTTGTGTAGATGTCTTCAATCTGTAGAATCTTTCTCCTTGTACACATAGGACTCTTCAGGATATGCTCAGAAGTAAAACTCCTTCTTTCCATAGGACTCCCTTTTCAACTCAACTTGCTTTTTCTTATCATCAAGTGTTTGAATCAAATTCAACTTCTTCAAATTTGCACATATTTATTTACTTGAGTTTATCAGAATTAACCACTCATCTGGTTCTCGATTTCTTCCACCCTTGTCTTTAATCATCGATGATTTTGCTACAAGTTTTAGCTATATAAGACAGTGTGTCTATGAACCAGGTTGACTGGTATATTTCATATCACGTTGTCAGATTGTTAATTATCAAAACTACATCGTACCCAACAAATTCCCCCTTTTTGATGATGACAAACCTCTTGTCTTTGTGCATTCAAACATCTTCACCTGTAGGCATTAAAGTATAAAACACTAGAATGAAACAAGTTAGTCAATGGGTTATAAACATTGCACAACCCTCTTATCTATTCCTCATTTTGGCATCATCGAAAAACCATTTCAATTCAATAATATAATAGCCAAAGTGATTAGTTATGTTATTCATAGCCACTGGGGCTATCACCAAAATAATAAGACAAAAACTTTAGCCAACATAGTAATGTATTAAAGAGAGCAAAAATATGAGTCAATTAAGCAAAGATAACTATTCCATTAAACTGCTAGAGCATGTTCCACATTAAACCTAAGCTAGTACTTAACAAAGCAGAACAATTGAACATTAAAAAAATATGGTATAAAAGTGGGACTAAGTGAGGCCATCAACCTGGAGAAAGACACTTTACCCCAAGGAAAGAATTCATATTTTCCATCTTCAACCATTTTGAAATCAGAAAATAGAATGGGAGAAGCATTCAACTGTGAGTAGATGAATATGTAGATGAAGTATAGGATTGCCATCTGGAGGGCATCCTTTTTGTTTTAAAAATTCTTCTTCAGAAAACGTTCCACCAATGCCTCCTTATCAGCCCCATTCGTTGATTGCGAAAAATACCTTCTCATAAGTCGACTCGGAGAAGAATCTTCATATTTGAAATCATCAACATTACCAAAATAGTTTAAGCCAGTTATCAAAGCAAATTCATAGATGGAAAATCTAAGAATCTGTTTTTTGACAAACATATGCATCTCTTCTTGATTTGGTTGCTCGATCTTGAGCATAAGAAGTATTTTGTTATTTGTCCAATATAATTGGAAAGAGGTATGTTGAGATAAGATCTGAAAATAGTCTTCTCAAATAAGTGTAAAACTTCTTGGCCGACAACTTCTTTAATTTCATCCTTAAATCTTAAATTGCATGAACTTACAAATCTAAGAGGATGAGTTGGAATTTCCTTTATAACGTAACTCAATTCCTAAAAAGCAAAAAAAAATAATAATGATAAAATTAATTGAGATGCAATAACTCTACATTAAGATAATACAATATATACAAAAACTCTAAGAACATCATACTTTAGTTACAAGTTAATACAAGATGTATGCATGTAGATATGAACTTGAAATGTTGGGATTTAAATAATTTTTAGAAGTGGAGGAATTTTTAGAAGTTTAGAAACTTATGTTGTTTATTTAGGTAATTTTTCCAAAAAAATAAGTGACAAAATCCAACATGAATAACATGATTGGATCAGGCCTCAGCGGGGCCGATAGTTGGACTTGGTCTTATATACTAGATGTCAATATGTTATTTTTTAATCTCAATTTATATGACATAAATAAAATTTGTATAATCAATCATATTTTTAATATGCTTTAAATGTTCTAAGTTGTTAACTGTCGTAATTTATAATACTTTTTATGAACTTAAAAACTTGTCAATATAATATGTATCTATGAACTTAAATACTTGTATCATTTGTTATATTAATTTCAATATAAAAAAATCACAAGATACATATAAAATTAGCAACAAAGAACCAGATAAACAATGAATTTCTAAATGTATCATCCAAGTCAAAATATGTATCTCGGCCTAATATTCAATAGATCTTAACATGCAATTACCTTAGGAAGCTCATCTCTAAAAATTGCTTCGACAATTCTTCTTCTCTTGGCGGGTGCTTTACTTGCAGGACTGTTGGATCCTCTTTTCTTAGAACCATTTTTTTTCATGTACTTCTTAGCATGATTTTGCCGTAATTTCTTCATAATTTGGGAATTATTTCTATGTTCTGATCTATTTTCATCAAAATCATCAAATTCATAGTCAAAATTTCCAGGAATGAAGTTTACAAATTCTTGAGATTCTTTAATACTTTCTAATTGAGAAAATCCCAGACTAAAAGAAAGTTCAGAATCTCTATTCGTAATGATAATTCAAACAATGAAGCATAAAAAAGGTATAATCGAATAAATTGCTCAACCAAAACACTTAAATTTCAATTAGCTTTACTTGCGCAAAATAATTTTTTTGAAAAAAAATGTAAAAAAGGAATAGAATAAATTGAAGCTGATTTTATGAGGGAAAATTACCTTAATTGAAAGTTTTGAATTAGATGGAGAAGTTGGATAGAAACCGCACCAGAAATTACGACGTACAGAGAGGAGAAGTGGGTTATTTTTGGTAAAGAGTCGGCTTCTTAGTTGTAGGTTTTAACTTGTATCTCAGCTTTATCAAAAAGTATGAAATGTTGGGATTTAAATAATTTTTAAAAGTGGAGGGATTTTTAGAAGTTTAGAAACTTTTGTTGTTTATTTAGGTAAAAAAATAAGTGACAAAAGCCAACATGAATAACATGATTGGATCAGGCCTTAACGGGGCTGATAGTTGGACTTGATCTTATATACTAGATGTCAATATGTTATTTTTTAATCTCAATTTATGTAACATAAATAAAATTTGTATAATCAATCATATTTTTAATATGCTTTAAATATTCTAAGTTGTTAACTGTCGTAATTTATAATACTTTTTATGTAATTTTTAAATAATAGATATTACTCTCTTTATTCAAACTTTTGTGGCATCCCTAGCCAATTATATTTGGAAAATAGTTTAAGTTTTTAATTATTGAGATTTATAATACCCTTTTTTCTATTCCAATTTAAGTGGCACTGATATAATTTCTAGTGTCAACCAATATTTTATATATTTAAAAAATTTTAAGTTTTCAATTATTGTGATTTATAGTATTTTTTAAAAGTATTTTCTTGAAATATATACTAAATTAATTTTCTTAGATACTTTAAGTTGTTAACTGTTGTAATTTATAATACTTTTTAAGTGATTTCAAGTAATACATGTTACTTTCCTTGTCCAAACCATTGTGGTATTGATATTCAATTATATTTTTAACTATTTTCATGTAAGTGGCACTGATATAATTTTTAGAGTCAACCACATATTTTATATCTTTTAAATTTTTAAGTTGTTAATTACTGTGATCTATAGTATTTTTGACGTATTCTTTTGGAATATATAATAGATTAATTTTTTTTTAGATATTTTAAGTGTTAAATATTGTAATTTATAATACTTGTTATGTAATTTTCAAATAATATATGTGTAACACCCCGTATTTAAGTACGTGTATTGGCGTATTCAAGTACGTGTATTGGTCTTATTTATATGAAATTAATTTTTTTATTTTATTTATACCGGAATTTGCCCGTCGATGCTTCCATGCGAAGGTTATTGAATAAGCTTTCCAACGATATAAAGATTTTCAAAAATGGATAGGTTTCGGATATAATCGAGCACGTTCGAAACTATAAAACGGTGACCGGGATATTTGGGAATAGTAAATGTGCAGGAAATACTGAGGCCAGCCGAATTTTTGGGTCAACTTCGAAAGATCATAACTCCCTTTATATAATGAAATGGGAGAGCTGCGACCTATGAAAACAAAGATCTTTGAGTCTTCTTTCCAATGCAATTGGTTTCATCCAAATCCAACATCTGAGTAAGGAGTTATACTTGTTTTACTTTAGCCTATCAATATAGATTTTTAGGGTCAACTTCAAACGATCATAACTCCTTGTACAGGACGATCTGGGTGGTTTACTTTATATGAAATAAAATTCCTTTGAATTATCTGTCCAACGATACCAATTTCACCCAAATCCGATATCGGATCAAAGAGTTATGGTCGATCTACTTTAACTTATCAAAACAGTCCACCAAAGGACAAATTTGACATTATTTAAATTTTAAAGGCATTTTTACATTTCCTATTATATTATGGACGGGAATATGTGTATATATACATGTATATGAGTTCAAAAACTCATTTTCATCATCAATCATTGAGAAAGAATAAACCCTAGCCAAATTTGACCTTTAAATTACTTTTGATTCAACAGTAGAAATTCCAAAGTAATCCGATAACTGCGTTTGTCTTCTCGAGAGCTTTGAACGACACCTATTATTTGTGCAAACAGAATTGCATAACCAAGAGGTAAATTCTAAGGTATGAAATTGTTTACCTTTGTTCTTTTCCATATGTATATGTGTGATAGAAGATTATATGTATTGGTTGTTATTGAAAGGTGATGAAAATAGGGTTATGGACTATTTTGCATGGTTTGGTTGTATTGAATTGTGGAAGGTGGATATGGTAATTGAGTTATCGAAG
>NC_061120.1:92642219-92651626 GCF_002878395.1 Capsicum annuum | reverse complement strand
CATGGTTTGGTTGTATTGAATTGTGGAAGGTGGATATGGTAATTGAGTTATGGAAGGTGGATATGGTGATATATTATTGAATTGATGATTATTTATGTCTATGACTCAATTTGGTTTAATGGATTGGTTGGAAGGATAAATGAATCCAAACTTGATATTGGAGGATGTTGTTTGAATATGCATGGCATGTGAATGTAATTGGAGTATAAGAGGGCTAAAGTGACATCCTTTATGGTGTAATTAAGGCTTACTACTTAACCACTAGTTTGGTGAATTCAAATAATTGAATTGTGACGTTTGGTTGCTAATACTAGATTGCTATATATGTTCATTGTAGATAAGTAATCCGAAAAGACGGGAAGTCCATTTGGGAGTAGTATTGAAGGTTGACAGTCAGGTATGTAAAACATACTCTATACCATATCTTTGGCATAAAAGTAAACAATTGTTCTATTAAGAAACTTTCCAAAGTTATTCAATAACATGTGATCCATAATGGTTTTGTATGATGTCCTATGTTACCAATGAACTTGTTTCCACCCTACAAGATGTCAAGACATTCCAATATTGTTCTTTCAAATCTTACATGTTTATTGCACTAATGAATGTCAGAAGGTATCCGGTTACTCAAGCAAGATCCATGTGCTATTAATGACTCCAAAACGTTTCATTGATATACCAATAAGTGCCTACTTCATTGTTATGGCATTGATGACTCTAAAACACTTCATTGACGTGCCAATGAGTTCTCACTTCATTGTTATTGCATTGATGGTCTATTTATATGTCTCTTATTGATGTATTATTGTTTCAAAGTATCAAAAATGCGGTGGTGATCGAAATAACAATCTCAAAGATTAATTGAACTAAGTGATGGAAGTTCTCTCTTACCGGGTGGTATCCCAGGGGCATAAGCCTATCATGGGTCGATCCCTATTTATGTGTTTATGGATGGTATTCTAGGGGCATAAGCCTATCATGGGTCGATCCCAGTTGATATGTACTGGAGGCAGCCTAATGGTCACAGTACAGTACAGTAATGATTACAAAGATGATAAGAACGAAGGTAAAGTGATTGAATAAATACAATGTACAAGTTGTCACAAGTTCTAATAAGTGTGGTCCACTCCTATTACGATTTATTCACTTGTTTCTGATTTTTATTGAGCTCATATATCATATGTGATTATCTACAGCTTTACATACTCAGTACATATTTCGTACTGACGTCCCCCATGGAGGACCTGCATTTCATGCTGTAGGCATAGTTACCTTAGCTCATACACCGCAAAGTAGGAGCCAGGATATCCAGCTGCTTTTGGTGAGCTCCAGTTTGCTTCGAGGCTTTTCGTGTCATATCCAGTCACTTTTGGTATTATATAGAAGTTAGTTATATGGCGGGTTGTGTCCCGACCTTAGTTAAACTCTGTGTATTGTCTAGAGGCTTTGTAGACCTAATTACAGTCAAGGTGGTATTTTGTTAATAGACGTGATGGCTCTAACGGCCCAGTATTGTATATACATATATATGTGTGCTCGAGCTTATACAGGTGATTATTTCCTTTTATATGCGACATGATGCTGTCCGAATTTCGAGTTGTCATAGAGGTATGCATGGGAAGTATAAGGTTATGAGCTGGTTCTCCCGGGCCTCCTCGGTTACGGGTGCCAGTCCGCCCCAATAGGATTTGAGGCGTGACAATATGTTACTCTCCTTATTCAAGATTTTGTGGCAATGATAATCAATTATATTTTAAAAATAATTTAAGTTTTCAATTTCTTTGATTTATAATCTTTTTCTTCTATTTCAATTTAAATGGGAATGATATAATTTTAAATTTTTTAAGTTATTAATTATTGTGGTTTAGAGGATTTTTTTTGTATTTTTTTGAAATATATAAAAAATTTAAAAAAAATAAGACAAACAAATTAAAATGGAAGAAAATAACGAAGGCAAGAGAAAGGACCAATGAAGTTGTGCCAAAGCTGGCATATTGACCTTTAAATATTTTAAGTTGTTAATTATTGTGATGTATAGTATTTTTTACGTATTTTTTTTTGAAATACATGGCAGATTAATTTTTCTAAAGAATATTTTAAGCTGTTAACTATTATAATTTATAATACTTTTTATTAATATAAAAATCATATATGCTACTTTCCCCGTCCATAATTTTGTGACATTGATAGTTAGTTATATTTTTTAAATAATTTAATTTTCTTTTATTATTGTCATTTATAATACCTTTTCTTCTATTCCAGTTTAAGTCGCAAAATATTTAAATGACCATAATAATTAATTAGGGGTGATATAGTAAAATCACGATTGAAGCAGCGAAGTAGACATGTCTTAAGTGACTTATAGTAACTAATTAGAAGTGATATAATAAAATTATTATAAAAAAAATTGTAGGAAAAAAAATTAAGTGGACCTCATATAAGACGTCAAGTTAATTTAACATTAAATATTATTAATTTTTTAATACTTAGATGACTTTATAATAATTTTTTAATACTTAAATGACTTATAATAATTAATTAGAGGTGATATAGTAAAATTATGGTTGAAGCAGCTGAAACAGAAATGTCATCAAATGTCTATTTTAATTTTTTATTAAATATTATTAATTTTCTAATACATAGATGACATATAATAATTAATTATTAGTGATATAGCAAAATTATGGAGCAAGCAGCTGAGCGGTTGGCAAGTAGGATGACTGGAAGCTGCTTACTCCCTCTCTCATTCACTCTTATTATATAGAGTGATTATTTATGATACCTTTTATATTAATTTTATATAATTATCCAATTTATGCAACACCGTAAGAATTTTGAGAAGTAATCGATTTTTTCATCATGACTTTTAAATATCTTAAAATTAATTATTGAATGCATAGTATTTTTTTTTTTTTACATAAATTTTAAATAAATATAAGTAGCTCCAGAAAATTTCTCAAATAACAATACGTAGAATTTTGAGGAGTTTGGTTGTTATTTTTGAATTTCCTTAAATACTAATAAGTGAAACTTTGAGGAGTTTAGTTGTCATTTTAGAAACTCCTCAAATAATAATAAATGAAACATTGAGGAGATTAGTCATCATTTTTGAAAAATCGACCTAAGCTCCTCTATTCATACAAGTAATTCTAGAAAAACCCTCAAATAATAATAAGTAGGATTTTTAGGAGCTTGATTGTTATTTTTGAAATTCCTTAAATGCTAACAAGTGGAACTTGAGAAGCTTAGTTGTCATTTTAGAAACTCCTCAAATAATAATAAATGAAATTGTAAGGAGCTTAGTAGTCATTTTTGAAAAACGACCCTAAGCTCATTTATTTATTTTTTATATATTTTAAAAATATTTTAAGTTGTTAATTATTATTATTTATAGTATTTTTTATATCATTTTTAAATAATTATCTCAATTTATGCAACATCACAAGAATTTTAAGAAGCAATGAATTTTTTCATCATGTCTTTTAAATATTTTAAAATTAATTATGGAAATAAATATAAATAATTCTAAAAAAATCTTCAAAAAATAATAAATAAAACTTTGAAGAGTTTAATTATCATTTTTGAAAGACTTTATTATCGAGTAAAATAAAAAGTAATATTGATAAAGTCAAAATTCTTACCCAATAAAAATTAGTTATTACTTATTACATACACAAAATGGTCAATCAATCCATTTTTGTTGGCAATGTTACACTTGACGGTGTAGAGTAGTGGTGTGATCCTAGCATTATTCCAAGTGTAACAGCCATACGCCACTGCTACTTTTTAACCCATTAAAATAATACATGAAATATGAAAAGTATAGAAATTACTTTCTCAATATATAGACGAACATACATTAAAACCTAAAGGAGGATTATGCCGTATACACAAGGTCATCACCTGAAACAAAAAAAGGAAAAAATAGGTGGCATGAATAAAAAAACTCCATAATTGTCTATTATGATTAATGTTTAAAATAACTACTGCATATGGTTATTTATTTCTTTACCGATTTTTCTAATGTTATTGCTCCTATATACAAATAAAAATAATGTATAAATTATTTCTTATTAAAAGCAAAGATTTTTCTTTGAGCTAATTAACTTATTTTTTTCTCTCACCTATCAAAGATTTTTCTGTCACATCTCTGCCTAATTAAAAACAAAGATTTTTCTCTCACCTAATTAAAAGTAATAAAATTTCTCTCACCTGAAAGTATCCTACATGATTATTTTTTTCTTTAGATATTATTCCGTTTTCTAACTGTTTCTTCATCAATTTGTTTTTAATTTTTGTGAATACGTTGTTTAGCACACAAATTCTTGTACAATCACACGTTGCACATATAGATAAATATATTTATTTTTGTATTTATATACCATATTATTGACAATATTTGTGAAAGCATTGGCCCCTTCTTAGTCATGGTAGAGGATTTCATGATTTCTAATTATGTTGGCTTCTTGAATAGTATGAATGTTTTTACTTTTTTTTTTCCTCACTTAGAAACATTCTTGTGTATTGTTTGCTTCTCGACTGATATTTCTCACTTCTCAATGCAGAACTTATATATCAAGTTAACTAATATACAAATGGTTGACAAAACTTAATTTAAAAGTATTATATATATATATATATATATATATATATTAGTAGTTAATTATTTTTAATTACAGCTTTGATACCAATAAGCTAGCTAGATAGATAATAATAGGTAATATAGACAGATAATAATAAAAATAAAATAGACAAGTGGTTAGCAAGATAAATAATAATAGGTAATATAAACAGATAATAATTAAAATTGACAAGTGATTATAATAAAGACAGATATATAATAATAATAACCGATGATGGCTGACATTTTGCCAAAAAGTGTAGGGAGAATACTCCCAGCTAATTTTAAAACCACAGGTACTCAGACAATAAATGAAGAAAGTTCTTCTCAGAATAAGAAGGGATTTTCATTAAGAAAAAATAAAAATAAAAAAAGAAATATAGAAAAAATAGTAGTAGACTCAATAAAAAAGTTGTTAGCAGAACAATTGCCTAAGGAGATAGCAATGAATCCATACCTACTAGAGCAAAGACCCAGAATTTCCTTAATTCCAACAGAAGAGACAAGTAGACTCAATAAAAAGGTTGTTAGCAAAACAATTGCCTAAGAAGATAGCAATGAATCCAGACCCACCAGAGCAAAGACCAAGAATATTATTGGTCTCAGAGAAATTTAAAGGAACAACTTAAAAATTTATATAACGTCTTATTGCAACATAGACAATTAAGTATTAAATTATTTGAACTTTCTCCACAATCTAGAGAAGAAGTTTGGACTGAACTACAAGAAGTAGATAATAGATTAAGAGAAGTTAGAGAACAAATAGCTTATATTAACCACGATAGAGAACAAATAGCTTATATTAACCACGAGCTTTGGGTAGATAAGATTTTAAGAGATATATATCCTTTTTATCTGGCTTAATGAATACACCACATAAAAGTACAAAAACATTAAAAGAAATTAAAAATAATTTGTTTAGTTTATACATAGAATATAAAAGACTTAATACTACAAAAGAAGACCCTATAACCTTAGATAAACTAATTACTATAATATCCGAATTAGAATATCATTTAATAAAACATATTAAGACTAGAAATAATAATAAATGAAAAAACATCCTTTTGCTAACGATATACGACTAAGATATTGATTTTTAAACGAAGAAATAAAACAAAAAGCAGAGAAAGAAGAATTAGAAATATTTTAAAGTATTTATTTAGATTTATTAAAATGTATAGACACTTCACAATCAGAATTATTCAAAGAATATGTAAGTAAAATAAGTTGGAAATTACAGGGAATTAGTATTGACATATCTAATCATAATAAAAGACTAAGCTATTATAGGAGACATTGTGACCAAGTAATTATTCCTTTTGGGTAAAAATATATGGAAACACATCCTTTTGCAAGAGAGAATATAATCAATTATATACAGAAATAAGACAAAGAAACGACATTTTAAGAATAGAACAAAGACTAATAAATCAAATAGAAATAATAAAGACTACAGAATTACCAAAAGCAATAATTATTTCAGACTTTATAAATTTAGTAAATTGCATAAATCATATAAGTTTGCTAAAGTGTAGATTGAAAAGTATTAGATATTGTATAGACTATAGAAATTTTAGAATACAAACAGCTAGAAAACAGAGTAGTAACAATACACCCTCGTTAGGATAAAGAATAGTAGTGTAAAAATAGGTAATTTAAAGAAGTTAGAATATTTAGATCTAACAATCCCAGCTGAAAAGAAATACAGACGCTTTAAAGATAATTCTCTTATTAGATGTAATTTTAACAACGAAGAACATACATTACATGGAGAAAATTCATAATTAAATACCATTACAGATTTTATAATAAACCTAGGATAAAATACTCAACAAGAAAATATAAAAATATTAAAAACTCTAGAGATATTAGAAGACCTCGAAAACAAACAAGAGAAATTGTTTGATAAAATAGAATTAAATTTTGATTTCTTAAAGAACCAATAAGCAGAATTAGATAAAAAATTTAAAGTTTTAATTAATAAAGACAAAGATAATTTGGAAAATCTTGAAATAAGGCTAGTATTACAAGAGGTACAAAAATAAATTAATAAAATAAAAAATATAATACTCTCATGAATGATATACTACAAGATAAACTTTATCTAGCAATATTACGAAAGGCAGCACAGATCCAACCAAACCCCGAACGATTATCAGATCATCAACCTCAGGAAAAAGCAGACTCTTTAATCATAAAATAAAATAATATTATAATTTTGTTACTATTAGAATTGAATAAGAACCTAGAAAAAGAAAAACAAAAAGACAGTTAAGATAAAAATATAGAAGAATTAATAGAACAACTAAAAAAGATAGAAATAACCCCTCAAAAAGAATTAAAAGAAGCAAAAATACCTAAACCAACTAAGCCAAAATCATGGACCTTTTTTCAACATCCCCAAGTAGACAAAGATCAAGTTTTACCAGACAAAGATCAAGTTTTACCCGAAACAGTTTAACAAATAATGTGCTATCAAAAATAATAAATAAACTAAAAATGACTTCAAAACAAAAGTTAGAAGAGGTAATAGACATAGATAAAGAAATATAATTATTCCAACAAAATAAATTAAAATTGTTAAATGCTAAAACATTATATAATGAAGGAATGTTTTCAAGAGCACAACTATACAGGCATTATAGAAAAGAACAAATGTGTGTTATCAGAGAAAATAGTTGTAGCATAAATTTAATAAGCTCAGACTCTTTAAAAGAAATTATAAAATTAAACATGAGTTTTATGCACATGGAATTAATAGTAATAGGCATAAAAGGATTAACTAGAAAAAATTTAGGAACTAAAGTATTAATCACAATATATGATAATAGATGGTCTGACTCAGAAAGATCTATAATAGGAGCAATTGAAGTGGACATGACTAATAATTGAGGATTTTTTTATTGAAGTCCAGATTATATGATAAATACCTTAGAATTCGAAAAACATATTAAAATAGGTGTACAGACTAAAGGATATGAAGAAATTAATAATGGAAACAATTTACTTATGTGTAAGATTTATAGAAAAACTTGCCACTAATAGTAGTATAAAGTTTAATCTAAAGATAGATGATGTAGTAAATTTAATGGAAAATAAAGGTATTAAATTACTAAAACCCCTAAAAATAAACTCAGAAAAATATGCAGGATTAGAATAAAATTTAGAAAGATTTACTAAGAAAGAAATACTAAAGACAACTGATCATTTAATGTATATAAACAGTAAAAGAAAAATTTCAGTAAGATTCACATACTACCAATATACAAATGAAAAAGAGACTGATGAAGAAATTGAAGAATGCGAGAATACTAATTTTATGAATGTAGAAATATTAAAAGAAGGTTTTGAAGTAAATAAAGCTATAATAAAAGCAGAAGCCCTATATGAAATAAATAGCAATAACGTATTTAAATGCACAGGCTGTAAATTAGCAAACTTAGACCTTGAGGAGATGAAAGAGCATTTTATAATATGTGAATTAAGAACAGATAATTATGATTATACACGCAAAAAGAAACTAAAAGGTGAAGACTCAGAATTGATTTATAGTATAGATGAAAGTATAAAAGAATTTATGAAAAGCGCGGCAAGTTCCTCAAGTCCTTTCCATAGAATAACCGGTATGCAAAACGTACCATTAACAATAGAAAATTTACCAAGACATAGAGTATTTAGAATAAAACCAAACACTCTGACAGAACAAGACATAAAATCTAGAGGAAAAAGAATACCAATAAAAGAACCCATTAGATTACAAGAAGGTGGTAATAAAGGAAAAATTCTAAATTTACCAGCTCATGACCCTCAGATATGGAATAATGTAATAGACATATGAAAAAATGTAGTTGTAGTAGACTACATACATAATATATAGGGTAATCAAGAACCAGATGTAGAAATTATGTATAGATATTTAGAAACATTTTTAGGAGAAAGTACTAAAGAACTTTGGAAAGCTTATAAGATAATATTCCCACAAGACTTTCAAGAATTAGTAGAACTAGGCTCAAATTCATACAATTTTGTAAATAAAGTACATACTCTACTAACAGGCCAGGATCCTAATAGTGGATTAGTAGTATTATAACAAAGAGCTTTAATAAATTTAGAAGGAGTAATACAAAATCCAAACAACCCATGGTTTATAGGACAAAGAATACAACATGTAATGGATATATTACAAGAAAAATGTACAAATATACGGTTATAAAAATAATTAAAAAAAAGAGATAAATATTTTTGTAAAAACATATATACTACACAACATTATGACCAAGATTATTAAAAGAAAAAATATAAAAAGGCATATAAAAAAGACTATTGCCCAAAGAAGAAATATTATTTAAGAAAATCAACTGCAAAGAAGTCATACCTAGATAAGGATAAACATGTAAGAAAATATAACACCAGTAGAACCTATAAAAATAAAATTAGAATGTTTTACCTGCGGTAGCATAGAGCACTTAGCAAATACTTGTCTGAGAAGAATCAATAATAAATCTAGGAATGCACAATTAATAGAAGATGTAAATGAAAATTTAATAAATGTAGATGAATATATGTCAGATAATGAAAGTATATACTCTACTTCTCCTTCTCCTACTTCTTCTTCTTCTTCTTCTTCTGCTTCTCCTACTTCTTCTTCTTCTTCTTCTCCTTCTCCTCCTCCTCCTCCTCCTCCTCCTCCTCCTCCTCCTTCTTCTTCTTCTTCTTCTTCTTCTTCTTCTTCTTTATTCTTCTTCTTCTTCTTCTTCTTCTTCTTCTTCTTCTTCTTCTTCTT
>NC_061120.1:92641831-92642119 GCF_002878395.1 Capsicum annuum | reverse complement strand
TCCTCCTTCTTCTCCTGCTTCTCCTTCTCTTTCTTCTTCTTCTTCTTATTCTTCTTCTTCTTCTCCTCCTCCTTCTCCTTCTTCTCTTTCTTCTCCTTCTTCTTCTTCTCCTCCTCCGTCTTCTTCTTCTTCTCCTTTTTCTCTTCTTCTCCTTCTCCTTTGTCTTCTCCTTCTCCTTCTCCTTCTTCTCTTTTTTTTTTTCTTCTTCTTCTCCTTCTTCTTTTGCTTCTTCTTCTCCTTCTTTTTCTTCTTCTCCTTCTCCTTCCCCTTCTTCTTCTCCTTCTCCTT
>NC_061120.1:92507005-92641731 GCF_002878395.1 Capsicum annuum | reverse complement strand
CTTCTTCTTCTCCTCCTCCTTCTCCTCCTCCTTCTACTTCTTCTTCTTCTTCTTCTTCTTGTTCTTGGTTTTATTCTTCTTCTTCTTCTCCTCCTCCTCCTCCTCCTCCTTCTCCTCCTCCTCCTCCTTCTTCTTCTTCTTCTTCTTCTTCTTCTTCTTCTTCTTCTTGTTTTTCTTCTTCTTCTCCTTCTCCTTCTCCTTTTCCTTTTCCTTTTCCTTCTCTTCCTCCCCTCTTCCTCCTCCCCCTCCTTCTCCTTCTCCTTCTTCTTCTATTTCTCCTTTTCCTTTTCCTTCTCCTTCTCCCTCTCCTTCTCCTTCTACTTCTCCTTCTCCTTCTCCTGCTTCTCCTTCTCCTCCTCCTACTCCTTCTTCTCCTCTTTCTCCTACTTCTTCTCCTACTTCTCTTCCTCCTCCTTCTTCTTCTTCTTCTTCTTCTTTTTCTTCTTCTTCTTCTTCTTCTTCTTACTCTTTAAAAAAATTGAAAAGAAACGCTTAAAGCACTAAGAGGCAAAAAAACACTATTTTTTCTTTTGTTGCACAATTTTTTGTGATTCTTGAAGCTTTTCGTTCATGTGTTTGTCTGTTGAGCTTTGGTTGTCGTTGAAGATGATGATGATCTCAGGTTACTCAATTTGTAATAGCTAGTGATTAGATTCTTGTTGTTTGTTTGGAAAAATTGAGAAGTGAGAATCGAAGAAGAAATATTCTTGTTATTTGATTCTTGTTGTTTGTTTGGAAAAATCGAGAAGTGAGAATCGAAGAAGAAAGAAAACCACGTCATTTGTTTGGTTGTTTTTTGTTGATTCTTCATCTTCATCTTCTGATTCTTGTTAGTTGTGTTGATTGTGTTGATTTGTTTGAAAAAAAATTGCTTAAAGTTCTATTCGGTTGTGTTGATTTGTTTGTTTTTATGTTGTGAATTGTTGTACTTTAGGCTTGAGAAGTTGCACTTTGCAATTGAAATTGTGATTTTACAATGTCCATGATAGCCGGTGGGGGTGGGGGACTAGTGGACGGTGGTGGGGTGGGGTGGAGGTGCTAGACGGAGAGGGGTTGGGGGAGGGTTCTTTTTTATTTTATTTTTTGAAAGTTTATTATTTTTTAACTTTTAAAATATATTTAAATTTAAAAAGTTGTAGTTGGAGGATTTTTAAAATTTTTTTTAATATAAAATTGGCCAAAAATTTACCCCCACTCACACCCTAGGCAAGTGACTACACTCTCCCTGTCTTAGTCAGCCATTTAATGCCACATAGGCAAAGTCAACGCTCAAAGGGTTTAAAATATAGCTTTTTAGTGGGTTCTGGAGTCTAGATAACAAACATGTAAGTAGAAGTGTCCAACTTACAAAATCGACCTAGTACAGGGGTCCACTGAGCCATTTTGCCTTATTTTTAATCTACTTTTATCCATGATATTTTGTACGTTATTTTTAACCATGACAAACAATAGTGGTGAAAACTATGTGAAGAATAAAAATTAAAGATGTGAAGAAGACGAATCAAATGAAGAAAATCAAGCCAAAAAAGGAAGATTTGTTAGGATTTTTACCCTAATTTTCTTACCAAATTTAAGTTTTACTTTTTCTTGGAAGAAAAATAAAAGTAATACCATAATTACTTTTATTTTTCTCGAAAGGAAAATATAAAAATTTTCCATACTTGGCAAACCTCTTTCTTGGAGGAAAGGTTTTGGAACTCTATAAATAGAAGACGCCCTTCTCATATAATAACACAATATCATCCACAGTGTAGTCATTTACGAGTCTTGTTTAGGGGAGATTTTCTCCTAATAGTTTTATATTTTCTTTAATATTAGTTTTCATGTGTAGGCCAGTTGGCCAAATGATATCAATAATATTATATTTTTAGTTTATATTTTGTCATCTGAATTATCACCTTCTTGAATTGCAAACTTTAAGTTTCCACATGACGCTTTCTCGATTTTGAACCCAATACTTTGTGGGTGTTATATCTCTGTTATTTTATCTTGTTTCATGTTTTATGATGACTTTGTTTACTATCATTTTGTCCTGAGTCGGGGATTTATCAAAAACAACCTCTCTATTTCTTTGGAGGTAGTGGTATGGACTGCGTACATTCTACCCTCTTCGGGCCCCACTATGTGGTAATATAATGGATTTGTTGTTGTTGTTATTGATACACATATATGTATACTTACTTTTATATACATATGTTGATTTTTATACATTGTGTATTACAATTAGAACGGGTATCAACACATTCATAATAAACAAATTTGCTCACACATTATTTTCTTGCACCAATTTTTCTGTATAATCACATTCCACGTTTTCAATTTTTTTTAAAAACATGCATGTTTCAAATCTGTGATAACTTTTAGGAGCACTGCTAACAAATTTAGCTTGAAATAGTAACAAAATCTATTATTTAATATTTATATATTAGAGTCTTACATACATTTAATCATTAATTAAAATCTATAAAAGATAATTACTAAAACTTAGACTAAGAAGTTAGTTAAGAAAGGTCTAAGTCGGCTATATGTAACAAAAAACAACATTTTAAGGCCCATATATAGCAGATTTTGGTCGTAGCTGGACAACGCCTACACATACTTGAACACACCATTTATGTCAATTGCACATGGAAACTAACGCCTAATAATGAACCTACTATCCAACGTAATTATATGCAGAATACAATGAACCATAGATAAAAATCCACATAAACATGTCATGAAGTTGATAAGACAATGTTAACGTTATTTATACATGGTTATAAACTATCTATACAAGATCATACATCTTTGATATGTCTATACACAATTTCTATAATATTGATAAATTACACACACACACACACACACACACACATATATATATATATATACGACCATTTTAGTGAAAAGCTTTTGTCACTTGTACAATTACATAAGAAGCCTTTCACTGGAACATGACAAGGAGAACTTTGAAATCACAAATTTTGAATATTAAATTTTCCTTATTTAACCTATATAGGAGGTCCTAAAATAAAAGAACTTTAATACAATAAAATCATTTACACCCTCCAGTTTGATTTTTAAAGTAAAGTTGGAGGTTGTAAACGATTTCACCCTTTTGGCTTATAAGAATCCTTCCTAAAATTTAGAAGTTAAAAGTTTTGTTGCATTTGTTGAATAGACGATTTTGTAGTAACTTGTTACAGTTATGTTCTAAGTTTATTACGAATTTATAACTTTGGTTATAAGGGAGAATATATTGAGTTAACTTGGCATCTTAAAAGTTAAAGAAATGATTGTAGACATCAAAATTTCGTAAAACTCTACAACAAAAATTCAAATTCTGTTAGAGTGCTTGGATGATACTCTACTGTAGATATCAAAATCTTGTAGAACTCTATGAGAAGAAATCAAATTATGTCAGAGTTCTTGGAGGTTACTCTACGTCAACCCTAAATTATGCCTATAAAATGGGTGGCTTACTCCCTTAAAGAGGCATCTTGAATATTTCATAAATTCATGGATATTCGTAAAAAGATCATGATCTCCAATATCTCTAAAAAGTTCATGGGATATTCACAAAGCGATCAAAATTGCTCTTCTTGATAATCAAATACATCAAGAAGATCCACAAATCTCCTTTCACGAAGGTCAAATACAAATATCCCTATGTTCAAGAAATACTCCACTAACGGTCCTTGGATTATAGAGAAACTCGAGAGAGGAGAATCAAGGGAAGAAAAGATTTGTACCCACACAGTTTATCAATAAAAATTGTTGTTTCTTCATATTTTTATTTATGATTTAAATTTATTTTCCATAAATTAAATTATGTTGTAAACAAATTGGCATGCCCAGTGGGACAATATCTACCTCTCATCTCAACTTTTCATACTTCAAAGTTTAAGAATAATGAAATAACTTCCAAGAAGGTCAACTCTCAATCAATTGCTCCCAAGGCTGCTGATTCAAAATTCTCTGTTGAAGTAGAAAGCATCCTTGGTGTTACTTTCGAAAATTTGAGAGCTGTCATGAGGAGCAAGACAGGCTTGTTAGGACAACAAACACATTCTTTCTTTGGATCTTCAACTCCAAAAGAAATAAAGTCCAATGCAAGTGCTTCAGAAGGAGGAAGCAGTGTGGCAAAATCGCTTAAGAAGACTCTAGCTTTACTTGAGCATTCTGGTTCCAAATACTCTGGTTCAAAGAGCGATGGTCGTTCAACAAATACATCATCTCCATTTACACGGCATAAGCTGAGCACTTCAAAGATCAATTTATGCGACGATCCGTGTTACTCTCCAATATCTATAGTAATCATGCAAGCAATGGTGACTGATCCCTCATTTATGGAGGAGCAGCTTGCGAATCTGACTAAGGCAATTGAGGGCCTGACCAAATATGTTCAGAATCATAATGCTCAGATTGATAAGATAGTGGATATGATGGAGGGCCTGATAGACTGAGAGTCTAGACATACACCTGGAAAAGCTCCAGAGGATCATAAGACAGAACATCCTGTGAAACAAACACCACCGACTAAAGAGGTATGAGTTTTTCCTAAGAGGATGATCCCGATTGAGCAATTGAAGAAATTTATTGATGGGATCCTCAATGACAAGTATGATGTTGTCACCAAGTTTTCCCTTGTATATGTCAAGCCCTACACTGCGAGAATTGATAGCCTCAAAATGTAGACCAGCTATCAATTCCCCAAATTTCAACAATTTGAGGGTAAAGGGAATCCAAAACAGCATGTTGCACACTTTGTTTAAATATGTAATAATGCTGGAACTTACGGTGACTATTTTGTCAAATAATTTGTTCGTTCCCTAAAGGGAAATGCCTTTGATTAGTATACAGACCTTGAACCTAACTCCATCGATAGTTGGGAGCAATTGGAGCATGAGTTCCTGAATCGTTTTTATAGCACAAGGCGTACAGTGAGCATGGTGGAGCTCATAGATACTCGACAAAAAAGGATGAAACAGTCATCAACTTTATCAATAGATGGAGAAATCCAATCCTAAACTACAAATATAGGCTCAGTGAAAACTCCATAATAGAGATGTGCATCTAAGGAATGCACTAGGAGCTCCTTTACATCTTGCAAGGCATTAAGCCTAAATCCTTTGAAGAGTTAGCTACTCATGCTCACGACATGGAGTTGAGCATGTCTTCTGCTGGAAAGGGAGAACGCCTATCCATGACCCTCGAAGGAGAAAGGATAAGCAGTAACCCAATAGATGGAGCAAGTTTGTCCCCAAAAATGACAATAAGGAATCTATGACTAGGGATGTGTCTCCTGTGAAGGTCACCACGAAGGTGATCAAGAAGAAAAGTGTGAAGAAGACTTTTAGAGCATGTCCAAATCAGAAAACTTTAAAGGAAATGCAAGAAAAGGAATATCCCTTCCTTGATTCTGATGTTGCTGAGATTTTTGATGAACTCCTTGAGTATAAGTTCATTGAACTCCCAGAGATGAAGCATCTCAATAAAGCTAGAAGGACCAATGACCCTAGTTACTACAAGTATCATAGGCTTGTAAGTCACTCTCTGGAAAAGTTCTTTATCTTTAAAGACAAAGTCATGCAATTGGCAAATGAGAAGAAGATCTTCTTCGATGATGAGACAGCCAGTTCTCATCAAATATCTATCACTTTTGGCTTACCCGATCCGATCCAAATATATCCTGAAGAACATAATAAGAAACTATTAAGGCCTAGTAGGTCTTCAGTTGGTAAAGGTTGAACTCTGGTGACTAGGCATAGACGCAGGAAGATGAGTCTACAAAAGGATTCATCCGAGGAGCCAACTTGAATGAGGATGGTAAAGAAACCAAAGAAACAGAAGTTGGTTGAACTTCCAATAAGACGAGGGTAATGGAGCTTCACCACCAAAAACCACGGTGTTCAGTAACATTGGAGGAATTCTTACCAAGTTGGTTTCTTGCAAAGACTGCTCAAGTCAACTTTGAGACATCTTGTTTTAATACTTCCAAAGAGGGGGCAAAGGGTGAAAATCTACCCATTGAAGTTCCTTCATCTTTTAAAAAGCTTGCTGAAACTCTTGGCTAGGAGGTATATGTATGTGATACAAAAATCACATTTACAAATAACGATCTTCTTCTTGGAGGAACCCTACACAACCTTCCCTTGTACATGGTGGGTCAAGTTCTAGGAAAGAAGATAAATACAATCTTGATTGATGAGGGATCCAAAGTTAACATCCTACCTATTCGTACAATGAAGGAACTTGGAATCTATACCAACAAACTGGCCGAAAGCCGTATAATGATTTAAGGCTTCAACCAAGGGGACCAGAGGGCCATGAGAGCTGTCAAGTTGGGGATTCGTATGGATGATTTTCAATCAAATGCATTGATGCATGTGGTCAATGGCAAAAATTCATACAATATGTTACTTGGTAGGCCTTGGGTACATGAGAACAAAATTATCTCGTCCTCTTACTATCAATGCTTGAAGTACCTCAAAGGAGGAGTGGAAAGAAAGATAGTTGCCGATAATAAGCCATTCACTGAAGATGAGTCATACTTTGTCGATGCAAAATTCTACTTAAAGAATTATTTTGTGAATGAGAAAAGGGTTGAAGATGTCACCAAGATTAAGTGTGATGACATTGTATCTAAGAAGGTCACGGTAAGTGTAAAAAAAGTTGCCACCAACAATCACCTCTTCACTTCTAATAAAGAAAGCGTCGCACCTATAATAAAGAAGGAAACTACTATTCTTCATTACGTACCAAAGGTAAAGAAAGAGAAATATCACCCATATGATGCCCAAGATAATGTGCTAGGTGGGCTAACTTTACCTATCAAGAGGATTGGCGCAATAAATCCATCCTCAAGACTACTTGGAGAGTCTATGGCTCAAAATATGCCACAAGATATGACACTCCCTACGAAGTGTACAAAAGAGGCCTTTGACCCAAACACATACAGGCTATTTGTAAAGATTGGATATAATCCTAACGAGCCATCAAGGTTGGGCAAATTTTTGTCGAAAAGTACAACCAGGCAGGAACACAAAGGCCTAGGATACATGCATCCACCTCCAATTTGCATCTCCATAAGAAGGGCGGTTACCAACTACATCACTGTAGAAGAAGAGTCTACTGCATCCAACAAAAGGCCTTCTATCTTTGGCCGACTTGGAGAATCAACCCCAAGAACTTCAGTATTCGAAAGGTTAGGTCCTCTAAATAATAATAAAAGTAACAAGCACTGGAGAAGTCATTAAAAGCACAATAATGCACTCTTCGCCTATGATCCAGAAGGATTTCTAAAGTTTAATTCCTTCTAGAATAAGGCGGCAGATGAAACTGGTGGTTTCATACAATGAGGTGTTAAAATAAAAGGCTCATACTATGGTTTATACCAAGGAATGTGAGAAAGATGAAGAAAGTGTTGGCTCCTCATATCATGTTACAACCCAGAATGAGAAAGATATCTCATCTCAAATAAAGGTTGATGAAGAGATAAAAGATTATTTATGGTGTTAT
Source organism: Capsicum annuum (assembly GCF_002878395.1). Lineage (NCBI taxonomy): Eukaryota > Viridiplantae > Streptophyta > Magnoliopsida > Solanales > Solanaceae > Capsicum > Capsicum annuum. Next base: position 92,634,228 of record NC_061120.1, on the reverse strand, counting down.
CATATATCCATCAATGACGATGACCCCCAAGAGGAGGAAGATGTTGGAAATGCTCCATTGTAACTTGAAGAGGAGTGAAGGCCACAATAGATCCCTTGAAGAAAGTTTATCTCAAAACTGATGAAGTCCCAAGACCAACTTACTTGAGTGCCTTTCTAGAGATGGAGGAGGAAATTACTTATATAAACATACTCAAAGAATATAGAGATTTTTTCTCTTGGAGTTATAAGGAAATGCCTGTCTTAGATCCAAAAGTAGCAGTGTATTAGTTAGCGATCAAGAATGGGGCTCATCCTATTATGCAAGCCCAAAGGCGCTTTAGTCTAGAGTTGGTTCCATTGATTGAAAATGAAGTTAAAAAACTCATTAAAGCTGGATACATTCGTGAAGTCAAATATCCTATGTGGATTTCAAGTATTATTCCAGTACGAAAGAAAAATGGCCAAATTCTAGTTTGTGTCAACTTTTGAGATCTCGATAACGCCTGCCCTAAGGATGACTTTCCAATCCCCATACCAGAGTTGATGGTTGATACCACCACTAGTTATGACGAAATGTCCTTCATAGATGGTTCATCCGGCTACAATCAAATCTGTATGGTGCCAAAGGATGAAGAACTCATTGTATTTTGCACGCCTAAAGGTATTTATTGCTACAAGGTAATGCCTTTTGGTTTGAAGAACGCTGGCACCACTTATCAAAGGGCCATACAAAATATCTTTGATAGCCTGCTCCATAAAAATGTTGAATGCCTCGTGGATGACTTAGTAGTAAAATCAAGAAAGAAGGATGACCACTTAAAAAACCTAAGAATGGTATTCAAGTTTCTTTGAAGATATTGACTTAAGATGAATCCATTGAACTGTGCCTTTGGAGTTACTTTCGAAAAGTTTTTTGGCTTCATTGTACAACACTGAGAATTGAAATTGATCAAGACAAGTTCGATGCAATTTTGAAGATGCCCAAGCCTTGAAACATTCATGAGTTAAAAAGCCTTTAAGAAAGGCTAGCATATTTAAGGAGGTTTATCTCAAACCTGGATAGAAAATGTCAACCGTTTAGTTATCTCATAAAGAAGGACACTCTGTTCGAATGGGACCAAGCTTCTAGTAATGCCTTTGAAAGTATCAAATCATACTTAATAAAGACACCAGTTCTTGCGATACCCATACCTGGTAAACCATTAATACTCTACATTGTATCCCAAGAGAGGTCAGTTAAAGCACTACTGGTTCAAGAAAATAGTAAAGTAAAAAGAGAACTCTCTTTACTATCTGAGCAGAATGATGACACCAAATGAGCTAAAGTATTCTCCAATCAAAAAGTTGGGTTTGGCATTAACCTTCTCAATTCAAAAAATGAAACACTACTTTAAAGCTCATGTTGTCCGTCTTGTGTCTAGGAAAAATTTCATCAAGTCTGTAATGTTAAAACCAATCCTTAGCGACCAACTTGCAAAATGGTACCTTCAATTTCAACAATTTGAGATTGTATACATTCCCCAAAAGTCTATAAAGGGACAATCATTGGCTGACTTCTTGGAAGACCACCCGCTACCAGATGATTAGGAACTGAGTGATGAACTTTTTGATGAGGATGCAATGGTTATTGAAGCCAAACCTCCAATGGAAGATATACTTTGATGGTGCTGCATATTGAGATGGAGCTGGTGCAAGTGTGGTGTTCGTCACTCTACAAGAAGAGGTCATCTCATACTATTTTACCCTAATAAACCATTGCTCTAATAACATTGCTAAATATCAGGCATTAATACTTGGACTTGGGATGGCAGTTGACATGAAACAACTGCAATTACAAGTCTTTGGTGACTCCCAATTGGTGATCAAGCAGCTTTTGAGAAGCTATGAATTCAGAAAGCCTGAGCTATGACCATATCATGATTATGAATAGAAGTTGATGGGGTGTCTTGGAGAAGTAACCCTCCAACATGTGCCAACGAGAGAAAATAAGCAAGCTGATGCCCTTGACTCTTCCAAATCAGACGCAAGTTATTATCCGCCAAGACTAGGTAGTACCACTGTCAAATAAGGATGTAGAAAATAAGGTTAAATACCTCATTGCCGTGTTTGAAGTTGTAAAAGAAGATTGGCGACAACCTATCATTGATTACTTATGTTATGGGATACTTCCAAAGGATCTAAGGAGAAGGACTAACATTTGTCACCGTGCACCTCACTTCCTTTACTATAAAGACACGTTATATAGAAGATCATTTGAAGGAATACTCTTACAATATCTGGGGGAGGAAGAAGCAATTCAAGCTTTGCAAGAAGCGCACTCAGGAGTTTGTGGATCGCATCAGTCTAGACCAAAGCGCCATTTTCACATTAAGAGTATGGGATATTGGCCAGCAGTGGTGAAAGATTGCTTCGACTATGCTAGTAGATACAAAGCTTGTCAATTCCGTGAGAATTTCATACATCAACCTCCTGAAGTACTACACCCAACTTTAGCATCTTGTCCATTTAATGCTTGGAGAATGGATGTTGTTGGTCCACTACCAAAATCTTCTGGTGGATACTTATATATCTTGGCTGCAATAGATTACTTCTTAAAATGGGCCAAAGTCGTTGCTCTCAAAGAAGTAAAGAAGGAGAATATTGTGAATTTCATCTGAAGAAATATCATCTACCGCTTTGGAATCCCTCAATATATAATAACCGGCAGCGACAAACTATTTGATAACAAGTTAATGAACAAGATTTATGATCTCATTGGATTCAATTAGCGCAAGTCTCCTATGTACCATGCTGTCATCAATGGTCTAGCCGAATCGTTTAATAAGAATTTATGAAATCTATTAAAGCAAGTCGTCTCCAAGTCCAAGCTAGACTGGCATGAATGAATGAAAAAAGCTTTATAGGCACATAGAGTGACTTACCGCACACCGACGCAAGCAACTCCATACTCATTTACTTTTGGAGTTGAAGCAGTCCTGCCACTTGAGCGATACCTTCTTTGAGACTGACTATTCAAGAAGGGCTCATCGATGAACAAAATACTAAGTTGCATCTTGCAAAGTTAAAAGCTCTTGATGAGAAAAGACTGGAGGCTTAGCAAAATCTTGAATGTTATTAAGCCCGTCTATCTCGTTCTTTCAACAAAAGAGTTCAGTTAAGGTGCTTCGAGTTAGAGAACAAGTTCTTGCAGTAAGAAGGCCCATTATTACTTCTCACAAGTCTCGGGGAAAATTCATCCCAAAGTCGGATGGATTATATGTTGTACAAGAAGTATATTCAAATGGTGCTTACAAGCTTGTCGATGCATATGGAGTGAAAATCAGCCCTATCAACGCCAAGTTATTGAAGAAGTACTATCCTTGAAGAAAGATAATACTCCTTTAGGCACGAGTATAAACTGTATGTTCACTGCTGGCTTACAAGAGTATAAACTGTGTACGACTAAAAAAACAAAGAAGTCCACAAGGTTGAAAACCTCAAAAGAGGCGGCCTAGGCAAAAGGTTAGGACGAAAAAATAGAAAAAGAAATCACTCACCCAGAACTACATTGTGAGTTGATCCTCTTCATTGAGGTACGTAGGTGCTTAGAATTTTATTCTGAGTTCAGTTACATGAGTAAAAAAAATATGTTCTTGGGTATCCGCCATGCCAACGCCAAGTATGAACTATTCTAATTAAATTTTGGACTTACTCCAAATATTTGTGGCTCAATGGGGCAACCTGTCAAAAAGAAAAAGGGTTCCTTCAATGAGATTTGGAATGCTAAAGTTCTCCAAGCCTACAACTAAAAGGATCTCAAAATTTTCATGCCTTAAGGTGGACAAAATTTTTTCCTTTGTACCATAAGCTGACCTCTAACGGGTTTATCCTTAAAAGGATATCAAAATTTTCATGCCTTAAGGTGGACAAGATTTGTCTCTTTACACCTTAAGTTAACCTCTTACGCGTTTATCCTTAAAAGTTTTCATGCCTTAAGGTAGACAAAATTTGTCCCTTTGCACCTTAAGCTGGCCTTTAATGTGTTTATCCTTAAAAAGATATCAAAATTTCCATCCCTTAAGGTGGACAAGATTTGTCCCTTTGCACCTTAATCTAGCCTCTTATATGTTTATCCTTAAAAGTTTCCATGCCTTAAGGTGGACAAGATTTGTCCCATTACACCTTAAGCTGACCTCTAACGGGTTTATCCTTAAAAGGATATCGAAATTTCCATTCCTTAAGGTGGATAAGATTTGTCCCTTTGCACCTTAAGCTGGCTTTTTACGTGTTTATCCTTAAAAGTTTCCATGCCTTAAGGTGGACAATATTTGTCCCTTTTCACCTTAATCTGGCCTCTAATAGGTTTATCCTTAAAAGGATATCGAAATTTTCATATCGTAAGGTGGGCAAGATTTGTCCCTTTGAGCCTTAAGCTGGCCTCTTACGTGTTTATCCTTAAAAGTTTCCATGCCTTAAGGTGGACAAAATTTGTCCCTTTACACTTTAAGCTGGCCTCTAAAGGGTTTATCCTTAAAAGGATATCAAAATTTCCATGTCTTAAGGTGGACCAGATTTGTCCCTTTGCACCTTAACCTGACCTCTTATGTGTTTATCAAGTTGGCCTCTAACGTGTTTATCCTTAAAAGTTTCCATGCCTTAAGGTGGAAAAAATTTATCCCTTCTCATCTTAAGTTAGCCTTTAACGGGTGTATCCTTAAAAGGATATCAAAATTTCCATGTCTTAAGGTAGACAAGATTTGTCCCTTTGCACCATAAACTGACATTCAGATAGATTTGTTATGTAAAAGGACTGTATTAAAGTCAAATTGGTCGGTCTTATAGTGTACGGAGGCGAAGTTAAACTCTTGTACCCTAAGCTGATTGTTACAAAGTCACCATCTTAAAGTCAAATTGGTCGGTCTTAGAGTGTATGGAGGTGAAGTTAAACTATCGCACCTAAGCGGATTGTTGCATTGCCACCATATTAAAGTTGAATTGTCCGGTCTTAGAGCATACGGAGGAGAAGTAAAACTCTCACACCCTAAGCCGATTTTTGCATAGCCACCATCTTGAAGTTGAATTGGTCGGTCTTAGAGTGTACGGAGGCGAAGTTAAACTCTCTTGCCCTAAGACGGTTGTTGCATAGCCACCGTATTAAAGTCAACTTGGTCAGTCTTAGAGTGTACGGCGGCAAAGTTAAACTCTCGCACCCTAAGCCTATTTTTGCAAAGTCACCTTCTTAAAGTCAAATTGGTCGGTCTTAGAGTGTACGGAGAGGGATTGGTACCTGACAGGACGTTTCGAACTTGAATGTCACGTATCACCGCCTTGAATTGAGACAAAATATTATTGTGAGGATTAAATCCTCAAAATATGGTTTGTAACAATCAAAATACCCTTTTATAGTGACGTTTCTGCTTAAAGATTTAAATTATTTAGTGAGGCAATACAAGTCTGAAATTTTCTGCCGGACAGAATTTAGGATCAACTTCAAAAAATTGTCTAAAACAATTTCAAAGATAATAAATTTTGAATCTCGTATATTCTATGTAGGAATGCTTCTGACATCTATAGATTCAAGAGGATCATAATTTCAATACTCTCACATTGAGATATAAATTTCTTGGTGTCATCACTCAAATCCAAAACTGCTGGTGCATCAAAACTCAATGCTGATTTTGGAATAACACCTGAAAAGATGTCAATTTTATTAAATTATGAATTTTGGATATATTATATACCTTTGTGTCTAGTTTCACAAGAATTAAATGGCTTGTGATTTTATCTTTCCTACTTCAAGATATGAAAGTTTTAGTAAAGACGCGCAAATTTGAAATTTTCAGCATGATAAAATTTAGGGCTAAATTCAAAAAATTATCGAAAATTATGTTGAGTGAATTTAAATCAGAATTTGGGATATGATTTAGATCTCAAAGTATAGTTTCTTCAATATCTAACGGTTTATGATTTTGATATTTCTACAATGAGATATGAATTTTCTACCACGAACATGCTTTGCTGAAAAATAATGACGAAAATAAGAGAAAAGTAGGAGGGAAAGAAATTACCTTAATATTGTTGATGGCTTAAAAACTCCAAAATTGATATTGAAAAAGTGGAAAAACTACCTCATTTTATAGAGTTGTAGGATGGATGTTTCCTTCTTCAATATAAATTCAGATTGGAATAGTTTCCATCTCCAAATTTAAATTGGAGATCATTTGCTTTTCCCATACAAATTCAAATTAGAGGTTATTTCCTTCTCCCAGACAAATTCAAATAGGAAGTTGTTTCCTTCTCCCATAGAAATTCAAATTGGAGGTTATTTTCTTCTCCAATACAAATTCAAATTGGAGCTTGATTTCCTTCTCCCATACAAATTTAAATTGGAGGTTGTTTCCTTCTCCCACACAAATTCAAATTAGAGGTTATTTCCTTCTCCAATCTAAGTTCAAATCGGAAGAGTTTTATTCCCGGTTAAGTAAGACAATAAAAAAGTCTTTCAAAATCTATTTGAAATTGGATATCATGCCTCACCAACGGGTCTTAAGTGTAGAGATTCGTAAAAAAAATAAGAGAGTTTTGAGAGGCAATATCAATATGGTTCGGCTTTAAATTTTTTGAATGAGGTATTCATAAGTTTGAAAATCATTGAAGCACGAAGAAAACATATTTAAATATTCATACTTCAAGGCTAGTCTCCAAAATATTAAATGTCTCGACAAGTCTTGAAGTAGGGGGCATTTATGGGCGATGCAATTTTATTAAATTTAAATCCGTACAAAATTTAAATTATATTAAATTCAAAATATAGTAGTCCTAAATAAATATAGCTAGCCTAATATAATTGGTTTGATTATTTAAGTCCAAACATATATGGATTTAATCAAAATCTAATTTTTATTAGGCTAGCCCATTGATTTGGGCTACAAATAATGAACCCACTTTGTTAAGCCCAAGCTATTATCATATTCAAGAGGCCCAAAGGAGTGCCACATGTCAAATGATGTGGCATGCCATGTCAAGTGAAGGATCCAATAGGATCATGCCATACGTCAAAATGATACAACAGGCCTAGTGAAATTAAAAGCCCATAAAACACGTCACGTCACTTGAATTTTATTGGTCAAAGGAATCACATCTTCATCATGACTCTTTCCTCCCTTCAACTATAAATAAGGGTTTCATAATTTGGAAAAGAGTACCAAGAACTCTTACAAGAAGCAAGAGAAAGCTCGTGGATCAAATGCCGCAATTTCTCCACAAAGCTCAAGTATTCAAATCAAGTTCATCAAGATTCAAGATCAAGATCCAATATTAAAGAACAAGCTCAAAAGCCCTTGAATTTAAGCACAAGTCAAGATCAAATCCCTCAAATCAACAAATCAAGTTCAAATTCAAGATCAAGCTTTAAGCCCTTGAATTTATATTGGAAAAGGCGAATAAGAGGATTCATAGAGATTGTAACACTCACGTATTGAAATCAATAAATTAATTATTACAATATTTTCTTGTCTCGAAATTTATTTTCTATATACACAAATCTCCTTTCATGTAGATCAAATACAAATATCCCTATGTTTGAGAAATACGCCACTAACGGCCCTCGAATTATGGAGAAATTCATATCAAATCTAAATATACCTACATTCAAAAAATACGCCACTAATGGCACTCAAATTATGAAGAAAATCAAGAGAGGAGAATAAAGGGAGGAACAGATTTGTACCCACATCATTTATCAATAAAAAATATTATTTCTTCATATTTTTATTTATGGTTTAAGTTTATTTTTCATAAATTAAATTATGTTGTGAACAAATTGGTAAGCCTAGTGGGACCAAATCTGCCCTTCATCTCTTCTCTCACAAATTAAATCTGCAAATCTGGAGCCAGAAAATTATGAAGATCAAAGAGTACTTCAAGACTCATCTTTGAGTTTCATCAAGTCTACACGCCGACAAGCCTTGAAGTAGGGGGCATTTGTATACATCGAGATTTCATAAAACTCTACAACAAGAATTCAAATTCTGTTAGAGTGCTTGGATGCTACTCTACTGTAGATATTGAAATCTTGTAGAACTCTACCAGAAGAATTCAAATTTTGTTAGAGTTCTTGGAGGCTGCTCTACATCAAACCTAAATTATGCCTATTAAATTAGTGGCTTACTCCCTTAAAGAGGCATCTTGAATATTTCATAAATTCATGGATATTCGTAAAAAGTCCATGATCTCCAATATCTCTCAAAAATTCATGGGATATTCATAAAGAGATTAAAATCCCTTTTCTTGATAATCAAATACATCAAAAAGATTCACAAATCTCCTTTCATGGAGATCAAATACAAATATCCCTATGTTCAAGAAATACGCCACTAACGGCATTCAGATTATGTAGAAATTCATATCAAATTCAAATATGCCTACATTCGGAAAATACGCCACTAACGACCCTCAAATTATGGAGAAAATCAAGAGAGGAGAATCAAGGGAGGAACGGATTTGTACCCACATCGTTTATCAATAAAAATTGTTGTTTCTTCATTTTTTTATTCATGGTTTAAGTTTATTTTCTATAAATTAAATTATGTTGTAAACAATGATATAATCACAAATATTTTACTACACACCAGGACTAAAACGAGCATATATACATACATACATACATATACATATAGATACATACATATATATACATATACATCTCTCTCCCCCCCTCTCTCTCTTTCTCTCTCTCTCTCTCTCTCTCTCTATATATATATATATATATATATATATATATATATACCTCAATTATCAAACATTTATCAAGGTACAATGAAAATTTTGACCAAAATAGGCTGTTATTTAAATTACTTCATCAAAATAGTATTTTTTTTTTTATAAAAATAGTATAAACGTACTTATCAGTAATGTATTAGGCTATATTTTATTTTAAAAAATAAGCGAACCAAAAAGTAATTAGCTGATAGAGTTGAAGTAGGAATCATTACTGACAGTAGTGAGACTCTGCAACTCTACCACATCAAAATATTTGTACGAAATTCTCATTAAAGTTATTATTATGAATTCCGTTTAAGGCTAAAATGTCACTATGAGTAACGATTTCCGAGAGAAAATTATAATTTATATGTGTGAATTTTATTTTAAATTGACTAAATGTTAAGATCAAAATTTTTCATTTCAATGTACTCATCTAAAATATGTTTTTCTAAGTAGAATAAAATTGCTAAAATAATTAATATTATTTGACTAGAACTAAATATTGAAAAACATTTATGATGTAATGACTAGCTCTCTTCCGGAGAGAGAATTACTTGTTAGATCATACTTATAGATCTGATTGAGCGGGTATATATAGTGAATTGAATGAACACTCAGCAACACTTAAACACATTACTAGTACGAGTCATTGATTTATTCTTCTATGGTCACACGTTCAATGAAAAAAAAATTATCCTACAAATATGAATACTTTGAAATTCAAAAATCTGGTATGTACATGTTTTAAGATTACAATATTATTTATTTATTATTGACTTTCTTTTTATCATATGTACCTGGTCCAATTATTCTGATGAACTTGGTCAGAAGTCATTCTTGTCTCTCAACACACTCTTAACAAAAGAAAACTACTTAGATTATTATTATTGTCATTTTTTTAAATCAAATATAGCATTATACTAACCATTATATATATTGATTATACACTTGCTAAATATTGAATATATGTAAAGATGATTACAATTTAGGTGTGTGCATTTTGTTTTTAAATATATAAAGTTATTTTTACGCATATTTTGATTCGATTCAATAGAATCGTTATTCAGAGTAACGTGTTAGCCTTAAAATGTGTTTCATAGTAATGACTTAATGATTGATTTTGTATAAATATTGTGCTATGACAGCAATGCAGAGATTTGTTATTGAGCCAAAAATGTTATTGTTAGTAACGATTTCTACTTTAACGTCATTAGTAAATTATTTTTTAACCCGTTCATTTTAAAATAAAATATAACCTAATACGTTATTATGAAGTACATTTATACTATTTTTGTAAGTTTCAACAAAACGTACTATTTTGGTGGATTGATTTAAATAATAACTTATTTTGATCAGAATTTTTATACAATAATCGTATATTTTTTTGTATACATATATAAAAAAATGGGGCATTATTTTTGATTGATAATATGTGAAGTTTGTTAAAGTTAAATAAGTACTAGAGAAAATAGAAATGTGTTCAAATGTTTTAAGTTTTATGTATCCAAATATTCTTCAAAATAACAATCTGTCGGTACCAATCCACATAATCATTTTGTGATTTTGTATGTTTTGACTATTTTATCGATTTTAGTAGTTACATAATGGTATTTGTGGTCCGCGGAGGTGGGTGGAATGGTTCTCAAGGTGGTTGGATGAGTTTTATATAAGTTTTTCATTTTAGAAGGTTGGAAAGTGGAAATGATTGACTAAAATCAGCATTTGATGAAGACAAGCTTGGAATAGAATTTCATAGTTTTATTACGTCCAGAAGGTGATTTTGAGTTTGTTGGACCTTTGGTCTGGTCTTGAGACATTCAGATGTGTTTTGAGTCATTAGATGGAAAATTAAAATGTAAGAATTGACTTTGATCAATATATAGTCAAAATGACCTCAGATTGTTGTCTTGATAGTTCCAATAGGTTCATAATGTAATTTTCAGTTTAATAGCAAGGTTTGTATTCACGGGATTTCGAATGCAACCCGAGGATCTGTTTTGAAATTTTGGAAAGATGGCTTGACACCTAAGTTTCTATCATCAGGTGCCTTCTTCGTGCAACCCACATTGCATTTAGAGAGAAGATGGAAAGATGTTTTCTTTCGAGTTTGCAAAGGTATGGGGCGGGGCTGGGTTGCATATCCTAATTTGCATTCGCGATCGGGCAAAATTTAGGCTGGGTCAATTAATTACGTTTTGATGGCCCATCATGTTTGTGATGAAACTTTTCTGGGAATATTTTAATCCTATTTTTCGAACATAAACTGCATAACTCAATTTTGGAAGCTTCCAAACTCATATATGGGCAATTCAAAAGGGGATTTTCCATATTTCTTCACTGGGTATGATTTTAAACCTTTTTCTCTGCATTTCTCAATACTTTATTGATGATTTTACCTTTAAATATATATTATAAACTAGGAGATATTTGGGATGTTGGGGCTAAAGTTATGAAATTGTACTTAAATGTTTTAAAGGTCAATTTGAACTCAATTTTTGAAGAAATTTCATATTTGAGTATCTTATGCTATGCGTACTATGACGTTAAAATAAAACTCCAGTCTTGTCTTTAGCGGTAGATTTTTTGGGCTCGAGGATAGAAGTATAGCAATATGGGTGTCCATGTATTTATTACTTATGTAGAATACGTATTCGACCAGATTGGACTTATTTAGAAGCTCTATGGAAGAAAAAGGCTAAGATGTGACTTTATAGACTTCGGTTAAGTCAAATTGAGACTTTCTTTATCGCTTTTTTGAAGTGTTAGTGTATCAAATGTTAGATCCACGATTATAACGAACGATCAAAATTTTATACATGGATGTAGTCAAGGACTTAGTATTAGTACAAGCACTAAAAACCCTACATACCAATCTGTCCTTTTAAGCTAGGAGTATTTTCCCCGATCACTCAATATAGAACATACTTCTGAGAAAAGGTTGTGATGGATAATCCTTATGATAAAGTGTTCTCTCTTGAAGGAATAGATAATAATCCTTGATTTCTTTGTTATGAATCAAATTTTAAATCTCCGGTTATAAGACGCAATCAAAAGCTATATGCCTCGATACAATGAAGAAATTAATTTCAATACAAGGAATAATAAATTCTAAAAACCAACCAAAACCTTCTCATAAATAATATTTCCCCAATCGTTCGATATAGAACACAATCTCAAAAACGGACAATGGTAGTCAAAAGAACAGACAAAATCTTCATATGCAGTAGGTATCGATCATGATGAGCTCCATTAAGAATGGGGAAAATATTTCACTTTTCAAATGCATTTCATTAGGTATCTAAAATACTGGGAACTATTTATATGAGGAAAAATTGCATATAATAAAGGGACGAACTAGACCATAGCATGTGGTAAAATCAAGACCACTAAAATGATAATTATAGTCTGGGGAAATCATGAAGAGCCATTCCTAGTATGATCTGAGGTACTTCGTGTCATGATCCATTTTCTTAGGTCATGATGACTCCTATTATAACACACCAGTAGGTAGGACAACTCATAGATCAGAGCAGCTAGTAACAGACTTCCAATAGGAATGAAGAGACAACGGGAAGAAATCTAATAGAGAGACTACTATAAAGATAAAATCTCATGGCTGGTGAAGTTAGTAGAAAAGATTCTAATACAAGAGCTCACCCCAAATCTCCGATCCATAGTTTCTCCACATGATGCACAGTCAACAATGAGAACTCGTACTATGATCTACAAGGTGCAAAAGTGCAGTATAAGTACCAAATATGTGGTACTCAGTAGGTTTCAGCTGACTGAGCTCCAAAGACAATGTAGACATAAATAACATGTAAAGCAGGGATTAAATCGGCATAATGGCATATAAAGGGTCAAAATTTTGTTCGATCAAAATAAATAGTAGCGGTAAAAAAGTACATTAATAATGGACTAGACTCGGTCTAATTTCCAAAATAGCATAATTATTTCCATAAGCCCATAATTCATTAAATTAGGTGGTACGATTCTTGTTGTAAAGGAATCCATTTTAAAAGTAAAAAGTGAGAATAATTTCCTCTTTAGAAAGCCTTAATAAAATCAAGGTTTTGGTTAGAATTGTACCACTGAGTAAGCATAAATGCTTAAAAGTATGCATGTCATAACCAATATCCAAATAATACAACCATAAGCGCCTAAGCTTCTATAAACTAAAATCACATCCTTTTAAGGATATAGAACTCACCTAGAGTCCAAATGGTATCGTAACCACAACCTCAAATCCAACAACACATAATTAACATAATAATAGCACCATAATATGGGAAACTACTATCCAAATTACTAAGTCAATGATAGGTCTTGTACTAAAGGATCCATAACCTCAATCTAAGGTTCACATGCTTATAATCAAAGATAATAGGGTTCTATGGCCATAACTGATATCCGATGCTGAGGTTCGAGTCACATTTCTATCCTAAAATTCCTTAGTAGGTTAAGTCATGACATATTAGTCATAATCCCATCCTATAATCCCTACTTACAATGCAATCCTTTCATAACAACATCTCATAGAGAAAAGTAGACTGAAACTTGATGCCGAACTAGAATCTTGAATCATCCATAAATCCCTATCTTTGATCCACGACCTTAAAATATCGCCATGCTATCAAAAATAATAATCTACACGTTAATATAAGTAAAATGAAACCCATATTTCAATATAAATTTAGGCCCAAAATTAGGTCAAAAATGGGCCCGTGGGGCATGCTAATGGAATTCAAAAATTAAATCCGTCATGAGGTCCCTCGAAGGACATGGTATGTGTACTCCATAGTTGAACACAAATGGTGTGTAAATCGGGGCTCAATAGCCCTAAAAAAAATAAAAAAGAGGGAGAAATAAGAATTAAATGAAGGATTTAGGCCAAAAACATATAAAGAATTAGCGGGAAATGATAACTTCATCATCCTTTACACATCCCTAGCTCTCATCAATGATTCTCCACTAGTTCTTAAGATTCTAAGGGTAAAAATGGCAAAAGATAGTGAAGAAATTGGGAAGGAAAGGTTTTATACTGTTAGGGATTTTGCCTTCATGAACATAGGGAACAAGGGTCACGAATGCAACGACCAAGAACAATACCCTTTGCAGATGCAAAAGTAAAGGAATAAGACCATCGCTAATGTGAGCAATAAGTCACAATCATAAAGAAGGCAGTTGATCGGGTCGGGCTGACCCGCATCGCAAATGCAAGAGGTAAGGCTCACGATTATGAAGGTTAATAGCTCAACCCTTTGTGGACATGACCTGTACCTAGCAAATGCAAAAGAGCAAAAGGTGGCTGCACCAGATGCTAGAAAACCATTAAATTTCCTAAGTCCTAACAGACTTTGGCTGAGTGCTTGAGATTCATTCATAATCCCATATGTGCAAATAGACTATGCAACCATACCAAATTTGACATTTCAAACTCAACAGAATAGTTAAAAGTTTCATCAGAGAATGTTTTGATTAAATATAGTTCCCATACCTAGTTTTATTTTAACTAGATTCTACCCAATAGCCCAAGCTTCAGGACCCGAACCAAAGGGCCTCCTAGCCTACAAACATGCTGGAGTTGATGGCATTGTCAAGATTCTCATTTGAGGCTCTCTACTAGGGGTTTGGTCCAAGAATAATTCCTTAATTATGAAAACTCAAAAATAGGGAATTGAGCCTATAATCCAAATAAAATGTTTGATAATCGAACCAACAGTTCTGGAAAGTTATAAATCACCTATAGCCATTATGGGACGGCTCAAAATGCTGGAAATGTGTGGAAATTGAGAAAATGACCTGGAGGGTCATTACAACATCCACTACTACAAGGATTTTGTCCATGGAAATTAATGGATAGCAGGAGCTTGAAAGAAGGAGGTACTGGGCCCATGCTCCAAGCAAGACTAACCTCTAAGGCAAACCAACACTTTTAAGGGATTCACCAAAGGTACCTTTTTTTTAATCAACTTTCTTATCTCATTTATCAAATAGACACAACTTAACCTTAATAACCAACTGGAGTCCAATTGAACCGAGCATGGCTGAGCATGTAAACCCAAACCACACCATGATGACATAACACCGATACTTCAAAACAACCATGAGAAAACTCAATCAAGCTGAAGACCACCCAAGGGAAGAACCATACAACCAAATCTAAATTCCAAATCCAACATCTTTATACCATTCCAAGCCTGTTATTAACTCTGATCTACTCAAAATATCTTCTAAGCCCTGCCCATATGATTATATCCCTCTAACCTCAAAAAACTGAAGCTGATCTAATGAAAATTTGTAATGGAAAACATAAAAATATGCCTATATGGTGCTACCTGGACATATAAATAGAGATAATAGAAGACTGTGATCTTTAGCCAAAGCTAAAACTTGTTCAGATGGCCCTCAAAATTGATAATCATGAATCCTAAGAATAATCTATCAAAAATGAATGATCTACTCTAGAATTCCTTACCGACTGTGGGTGAAACCATGTTTAGTCCAACATAAACAGACTTTTTCTGCTGAGAAGATAGTAAAAACTCTAAAAAACACTAAGAACCAAGGTCAAGAATAGTAGAAACCAATATTGTGCCAACAAACTATCCCTCAAGCATTTGTGAAGCACAACCCATCTGAACTGAAGATAACCAAACTGATAGGTAAATAGTAGGCTTAGTCGTTCTATAATTAAATGCTCAACTGAAGCAATTCTAAAAATGGGTCTGCAAATAAGTGACATAATCCATACCTTAAATCTTTAAATCAAAGCTGAACTGCTCGATCTCAACTATCCAAATCAATCATGTTGATGAGTAAGCATACATAAGACAAAATCTATCACAACTCCAAAGCTTCCATTTAAGATATCCAAATCCAAAACTGAATCCCATAAGTCTTCACGAATATAAAATACTAAAACCAATCTCACTATTAGAATTCTAGTATTTGCTTAACAATTCTTGCAAGAGTTAAAACTTAAATATTGCCAAAGAAAATAATCACAAAGGAGGAAAACCACTAGCTAAAGACACTAACAATCAACTCCACATCTGCTGAAGGGCATAGTTAATCAAGGCATAATCAAGAGCATGTCGAGGCTGCAATAAGTAACACCGGTAGCCAAATCCTGAGCAACTAAGAAAGCTACTATCTTAGATTGAATATGGTTAATCCCATACTCAATCGTCGACCTCGAGTATCCATAAGTATGTACCACTAAGAAGAAGCTCCTTATGAAGCCATATTAGGTCGAAAAACTACCAAAATGAGAATTTTTTGAATTCACCCATTTTCACCAACCTTAACTCAACTAAATCATGGACCACATCATAGAAAAAATGGATTACCCAACTCAACACCATTACCGATATTAAGAATATCACTAGAAAATGCACCCACAAAACTAAAAAAAGCAAGCTTTAGACTTTTTAACATCAGAAATAGGTGATAAAATCAAATTGCCAACTTTAGAACCATAACAAAACTATGAAAGACAAACCTACCTTCACTCTCTCTCAATGACTGATCTAACTTTGCTAATAGAAAAGAAAAACAACAAACCTCACCTCACTAAAAGAGAAAAAACTAATCAACTAAGATAGTCGCCTACGCAATGAATAAGAATCGTGAGAAAAAAAGATTCTAACTAGATAACCGTAGTCTAGATATCTATTAAGTTACGATCAATAACAACCAAAACAATAATAAAAGCAATAACAACAAAAGGTGCAAGAGATACCAAAAGATTAAAAAACATAATCATACCACTCTAAGGTCATAACAAGGACAATATGACAAATGAAATAGACTTTAACCCAAATGCTACACCTCAAGAAAATTAGAAAAGATACCAAAAGATTAAAAAAAACATAATCATACCACTCTAAGGTCATAACAAGGCTAATATGACAAATGAAATAAACTTTAACCAAAATGCTACACCTCAAGAAATTTAGAAAACTGATCCAATTAATCCACTACTACAGCAAATCATCTATGGAGGTATCCACATAAGCATAAAAATCTACATAGAGGCTACAACAACCAATAGTAACATCAAGGCATGTAACCACCAATGGGTATGGAAACCCCAACACAATTTAAATAGTAACTAAAATATAGAAGTCAAGAGTGCATCTATAATAATGGAATTCGGATTCATGGTTTCTGAATTATTGAAGAAGTTCAAATCTAAATGCATCTGCCCTCAAACTGAGCATCCGAATGACTAACTGAAATACCAAAAGCACCGCCTCTAGCCAAAGATGCCATAACTCTAAGAAATTGATGGTTGCACTGTCTACTTAATACTCCTATGTAGAGAGCACTCTCTGGACCAATAAATTATTTCTCTATAGTCATGACAAATCCTTGAAGCTCTAACTGGAGAGAACACAAGTCGTCCCTAACCGGCTGACCCGATGACACTTGGGAAACTCTCATGGAAATGATCATTATCTCTACAATCATAGCATACCGTAGGAGCTCTAGGATGGCGAGAAATTTATGCTGACACCTATCTGAACAACCAACTCACACCTGGGAAATTTCCTAGACCAATGACCAACCTCTCCACAGTCCAAACATGCCCTTGGTACTCTCTTATGTACTACACCTACTGATCTAGAATGACTTCCACAACTTGAAGATCCACCATGACTGGTCTAAGAGACACCTATAGCTTGAGATGATATATGTACAGAACTGACAGGCTGTAAGTGATGTTGACCTTCGTTGGAAGGATCCCTACTTCCTGATGAAATACCACTAACACTACACTAATGACATGGCCTTCTACTGCAACCTCTATATGCATCAATCCCTCTCTGTGTTCTTCGTATGATTAACAACCTGAGAAAAATACAACCCAACTATTATTAGATGCTCTAACAGTAAGCAAAGTAGCAAAATTAATTATATAACAAATCCATACAACAACTTATGATCTAAAAGATATGGTATAAGAGTATGTCTGTCCTACTCGAGAAAGCTAATCTCATACTCTGAAATAGATAGAGAACCCTATTAAACCCCAACAAACCCAACTCTAGTCTAATAACTACTTAATGTACTAATGTCCTCCAAATTACACCTCCTAAAAAGTATAATACAGTCATTTGTCAAATATAAAACCCAAAAAAGTTAGGGTCGAACCCACAAAGAATAGGATGGAAATAAGTCAGAAGATTACTGATATAGCTGAAAAGTATAGAAAGTAAATACGGTAGAGGGGAAAAGTGGTAAGAGTAATAGTAATAATAACAAATTGGCCAATAGGGCTGTAACCAGTAAGAGACGATTAATAGGATGTGTTCCCCCTGACTTCTTAACTCTACAGACTTATCATGCTCATCAAACTATATTGGTACATTGCATGCAAATTATAACAAGTTATGTATCACCTATTCGTCTCTTGACCTTAGTTTGGGTAAATTTCACTTATCTCCTCTCGGTCTCAAGTTGCATTACTAACCCTTGTCCTGGATCCCACATTAACTATCTTCTCTTGGTCTCAAGTTAATTAGATGAAGGTTGGTAGCTTTAAATTACTGTGTGATCTTCTTTTCCTAATCTCAGCCTCTCTCTCGAGTTAGTATCGAATACAAGAAGGTTTGTAATATTTGCAACTATTGACAAAGCAGTCAAAGTAAAGAAAACCATAATACATGCAAGAACTCTAATAAAGAATGACTTTGCACTACCTCTGCTTTATTAATCCATCGGGGTTCCCACAACCCTAGTTATGGGGTTTAGCTGCCCATAATTATAAGAACACACATATAGTTCATAATTGAAAGAATATGAGTGATTTCACAAATAATTAAGAATAAAAAGCAATATCTCAACTTTATATTAATCCCTAAAACTAAAGAACAAGAATTTCAAGATCAAAAGTGTATCTCAAAACTCAAAAAAATGTAATTAGTATGTAAAACGCTTAAACTAATAATGAAACATCCCATGGGTATTTATAGATACATCAGAAAACCTGTAAAACTTATCAAAAATAAAGTAGGAAAATAGGATCAACACCAACCTACAACCCCACTTGTAGTACCTATGGGCCCTATGTGGGTTCATGGGAATCAAAGGGATCTTCAGCTTTCATAACCCCTACTATGAAGGGTACCTATGGTACTGTAGGTAGTACTTATACCTTATAGGTAGGGACTGTAGGAGCCTGATAAAAGCTTCATCTCTCAGAACTTGAACTCTGCTACCTAGATAGGCCACCTACGGGCTCGTAGGTAGTACCTACAGTGTGTAAGTAGTACCTACGACCTATATGTAGTTCCTAAAATGCATAGATGATTCATAGGTAGGGTCTGTAGGTAGTTTTTTTTGCTTCACTTCACCACTCTTTGTTCCTTCTCTACTCCAAACCCTATTTTCCTGCAAAACCAACATATAAAGATACCACATGTAACAAAAAAGCCTAAGTACTTGCATAATTTCTTTGTTTTAAGCATCAAAAGTGCCATGAAACTATGACATATTAATAACCTCAAATTAGAATTTTTGTATGTCCTCAGGCAACTAACACATAACATAGAGACATTATGCTTAACTAAAATAAAGCTAAGGTACCTATGATAGCCAACTAAATTTGGCTCAAAGTACTTAACCCCTCCTATTTCTAACATTTCAAAACCACTATATGGATCCATGTAGGACAATTGTATGACATAAAGGAATCAAGTGATGGTATTACATTAGTAACAAAAAACCAAGTGGATATGCAATTTACATTACTTGAGCAGATAAGCATTTGTAATACCCATATTTCCCTAACTTAAATTAACTCTCAATCCATAAGTTATCGAATATAAAATTTTTGAAATACTCAGTATATTTTAGTTTAGAGCCTTCCATTGCGTGGGAAATTTAATTAGCTTTCCAACGATATAAAGTTCGCCGAAATCCTATACCCGGGTGAAGAGTTAGAGCCATTTTTGTAAGATAGTGTACCACCTGGAACATCAGCATATCACAGAGCCAAGAAAATTTGCAATTGTCACTTTCCAGTGCTCCATCGTGATATTGTGCGTCACATCATAGGCTCAGTTCACAATTGTCTCTTTTTAGTGTCCCATCGCGATACCACAGCGTCGTGCCGATGTCCCAGTTCCCAGTCATCAGTTTCCAGTGAGGGACCATGATTGTTCCACATCGCGCCACAAGCCAAATTCTCATATGTCAATTTCCGGTGACACGGCGCGATAGTTCCGCGTCGCACCAGGGGGTAATTTTAGAAATTTTTGATAAAAATCCAAAGTTTTATCCAAGGTTAAATTGGTCTTTTCCTATAATTTTAATCCCCCCAGGTGTGATATTTAAGCCTAAAAATGTTTTGAACTCATTATTTAACAGTTTTCCCAAATTAAAAAGACATTCTCTCTCAAGAAAACAAACCGTAGCTTCAAGAAATCAAGAACAAGCCTAAGGATTCCTTCAAGAACTTCAAGAATCCATAAATTCAGGTATGTTAGTGTTCATTCATAGGCTCCTTTCATCCATGTAGTCCAAAAACCCCTTTTAAATATAAAAGATCTCAGATTCATGATTTCCATGTTTGAATTAGATTGAATTCATGTTCATAATATTAGTTGGGTTTCAACCCATGATTTAATTGCAAGTTTCATGAAAATTGAATAGCATGTGTGACGATTATGTGATTATCTTGATAAACCCTTGAATTTACAAATTGATTAATGTATCATGATGTTCATGTGTTGGCCATTATCATGTAAATAATCCATGCTCCCCAAGTGTTTGCTAAATTGCCTATGTGAAGTAAATAGTGACATCATGACATGTTATTATGTGATCCCATTCATGCACAAGTTGATGTATATCAAGTGTTTGACTAAATGTCTGAATGAGTGCATTGTTAGCAAGCAAGTATTGTTATGCTTTTATGATTATCTTATGTCTTTCTTTTTATGCTATCGAATCTTGGGGGTATTCAATACCCGATAATTTAGCTGTGTACCTAGAGCCAGTGTCAATTACAAAATAGTATCAATCATGTACCAATCAGTAGAATCCAGTCAGTTACAAAAATAAGCAAAACTCAAAAAACTCAGTATTAGTCCAGTCCAGTTTCGTAAACTCAGTTCAGTGTCTTTTAGTTGGGTGTAGCATTTAGCACCAAGTGAGTGCAGGGATGACAGCTTCCCCGTCAGAGAGGCAGAGTCGTTAGTAGCAATCCTTGTCCTCCAAAACTGCGTAGCCAACGCAGGATGAGGAGTCACCCATCAGACTAGGCTTGACTACCTCCCAGGGGTTACCCATTAGATTAGGCTTGGCTCCGCCTAGGTGTCACCCGTCAGTTAGGCTTGGTATCCTAGTTTTCCAGTGTTAGTACCCATGGGATGGTATTATTACCCTTCCAACTGGGTTTATGGGTTGGACCCTAATTAGTTCAGAGAGGGGCATGTCAGTTAGATGATTACCTACTAAAGTTTTAGTTTCAGTTTCAGTCTTCAGTATAGAACTCAGTTCAGTTCTACAAAAGTAGGACTGTCAGATACAGTCAATCAGTATTAGTAAATCAGTTATCAGAACTCAGTACTTAGCTTTAGAAAAGCTTAGTTATAGTATATGTATATGTACAGTATTGCATAGTCAGTATTTACAGCACTTTCAGTTATCCATGTACTCTCATATTCAGTTACTCTATATTATTTTAGTTAGTTATTGTTCATGCATTTGAACCCTTCCATTCAGCCTTACCTCATATAGCATACCAATACATTCAAAGTACCGATGCATACCTTTTCTTTGCGCTATGATGCCTCATATCATAGGTTCGGACACTTTAGTTCCCGATCGCGCATAGATAGATTTTGATTCAGCTAGCAGTATCAGAGTTAGTAGTGAGTCCTCATCTATCAAGGATATGTTTTTATTCAGTATTTCAGTAGTTAAATTTGGTTGGGGGTTTGTCCCATCAACTCTACTTTCAGACAGTTTAGTTAGAGGTTTTTCAGACTAGACCAGTTCAGACAATGTTTAGTTTTTCAGATATTTTTAACATATTGTTATATTTATCAGTATTTCAGATGTTTTAAACCTTATGGTATTTCAACCTATTTTCCGTATTTATTATAGTATTATTATTTAGTGCTCACAGTAGATATCAGTCATGGGTTAGCTTGTGGTCCTTCGGGGTTATAAGCATAGTGTGACGCCGAGGTGTACTCTCGGGGTGTTACAACAGTTAAAAATACAACCCATGCACTGTCACAATAAATAAGAGCCACTCTCATAGTATAATAATGCATGTCAATGTAGGGACGATATCAAGACACTCACGCTCTCAAAATTAAGTTCAAACAATGTGCATAAAATACCATAGTCTTGCCCTTACTTTCCATACCTTAGTTTTTGGAACAATTGGACTAGGATTACTATAGGACTTTTCTAGGCTTTTAATGTAGGCTTGGGGGGCAGGTATGGCAAATTTGGGATGTAGTGATTCACCTTCCTTGACATTACACTTACGTTATTAGTTCCACTTCTCAACCATTCTTCATTTATTATCCCTTTGTCACCTTTATTGATTTTTTGGATTGGGTGTGGTTTCTTTTATTCTTTTCATTTATTCACTTATCTTTTTTCTTATCTTTTCATTTTCATACTTTTCTACCACATCCAACCCTACTTGCTTTTTATTTTACTCAACACCCTTCTACATACCTAATTTTAACTACACACACCTATGATAACACCCTCAACTTAGTCGATTTGCCTAAGTTGAGGTGCATAGTGTCCAAGGAGGAACCAGGGCCAAAATAGGTTCATTGTAATTAATTAGGAAGGTGACAAGGTGAAAATAATAAAATAGGTCAACTTAGGTTCAAATTAGGGATCAATTTATACTTATTCACATTTGATATATTCACATTTGATAGGTCTTTTCGGCTAAGAG
The DNA here is from genome assembly GCF_002878395.1 of Capsicum annuum. Lineage (NCBI taxonomy): Eukaryota > Viridiplantae > Streptophyta > Magnoliopsida > Solanales > Solanaceae > Capsicum > Capsicum annuum. Next base: position 92,611,566 of record NC_061120.1, on the reverse strand, counting down.
TGGACTCATTCAAACACGACTTGTGATCATGTCCTAACCAATTATCCTACAACCTGGGCAAGACTAATCGGGCAAGTTATGGATTAAACGCATAAAGTGACCTAGGTAAATGCCTCACACACTTATGTTACAAGGTTATATTATTATCTACTACCTATCCAGTTCATGCAATGATAAGCTTTGATTGTTTTGTCCCTAATACTAATGCTATAATAAGATTCACACAATGGTCACACATCTATTTACATTACACAATTCACAAAATTTTTGAAGGGATATCTTTTTTTCAAACTCATAAAAACACAAAACAAAACATGTCAATTGGACTTATGTTTCTTATTTTTCTTCTAATTAAACACAAACAACACATAACACAAAACAACACAAATAATAGCTAATTATGTCAGTTCTAACTAAGATAAAGAAATTGAAGGAAAAAGAAACATAGCAAAAAAAACCCTCGACTGTGGTACACACCCATCCCCAACTAAAAACTAATGCACTATCGCCAGTGTATACTAGAAAACTAAATGACAAAAGGGTGTAGGGACATACCTGGGATGCTCTAGGCATTAGAAGATGGCTCGCCCCCATATGGGCATCAGTGGCTCATTGGCAGGAGGAGGAGGTGTTGCATAACTAGAAGAGGCGCCCAATGCCACCTGGCATGCCTATCCTCGTTCACCACATGTTGAACTCTCAACTCTGTAGCTTTTTAAGGCCCGTTAAAACTCTACCTCAGGGTTCTCTAATTCTCTAACTTCTCCTTCTTACGTCCTCTCTTTTCCGTAATAGGTAGGGCCTCATCATCCTCAACGAACAAATTAAAAGCCATATAGAGGTTTGGGTAATGTCTCCATGGAAGAAGGAATCACTGGAGGAATGACTGGAATGTGGATTTAGATAACAAGCGCACCTTTGATCTCAATGTAGCCACCTCTTTGTATAGGCCTAATAAATCATGTACGTGGACCTTAAAAGTCGTGCTCTCATTTGGGACTTGAAACTGTCGATACACCCATGCAGCTCTTTCGTGAACCTCTTTGTGGCTATCATCATCCTTCTAAAAACTCTAGACTTAACAACTTCAAATATAGTATGAATATATGAACTCATCTGACTAAATAGTGTGACCAACTAGGTCTTTGTCTATGTCCGCCGATTAGCCAGCTCCTTTTGTCGCTCCATCATCTGCTACAAGAAATCTTAAGGCACACTCACAAAACCAGTAACTAATGAGTAAGAGGGAAAAGTAGAAGTTATGGCTGGAGTTGAATTAGAAGTCAAAGATGGTACTAAAGTACCTGTAGCCCCATCAACACCTATTATAATAGATAGGCTCATCTCTCTAACTACCTATATAAATATCACTAATAGGTTTGGGCTTCTAAACATGCTTGATCGACAGAGAAGTCCCCTAAAAATTGGACATACTTGAAGAAGTAGGTGGATGTGATTGATGCTGTGCAATCAGGTTTGCTGCATCCATAATCATTCCAATATCTTCTATGCGGGTCACCTCGACCCTTTGATCCACCTTTGGAATAGGTGGCACTATGGCCACATCACATAACCTCTACACAAAACATAGGAAAGAAAGGATGGTGAACTCATTCTCTCTCATGGATCATAGCCCGAATCCACCTAGAAAAATTAAAATCATATCCAACTATAAGGCTAGTAAACATCATGACTCTATCCTAAGTCAGAACGTTATTTGTAAATGTCGAACTCAAAGAGTGCCTCACTATTGCCCATCGGAACTATGCTACAAAGTGCAGTGATATTTTTTTAATCTCTCCCTTCTCTTCAACCTAAGGGGAATCGATACCCAACTCAGCAATCTTCTCGATTACCTATCTAACCAAGTCTACTTTTTGTGCCCTCATCTTAGTATTCCTTATTGTGTGCCTACTCTGCACTAGTCTCAGCAATTAGTCAAACTCTGTTGTGTTGGCCGACTCTACAAACTTTGACCCAAATAAGACTCGCCTAATAGTCTCCTCCAAAATATTGACCCTAACCCCTCTGACTAATGTGTGGGTCAGTGGTGGTTATTCTATTCCTCTCCCCTTATTTGGGGTAATTAGATAAAATGATGTTGCATATAAAGCATAGAACTCCCGAACAATCTTCGGGTAGTGAGAACCTAAAGGCTGGGCTATCCACCTAAGTCAATATCTCTAAAATGCATCCTAAAGGTTTGAAGCACTGGCCAAACTGGCAATCTCAATTTAGGTCTTTCCATAATATTACACCGCGGTCTACCTTGCTGTGTAATAGTGTTGTATCTATTATAAATATGTTGCATAGCCTCCACACATCATCTTGAATTAACCTAAGTTAATGGAACTACAGAGACGTGTGTGGAGTATGACTCATGAGTAGCTGGTGCTGAAGCTGTAGTAGTTTGAGTACGCTGAGCTAAAGAAAAAATGTTCTGAGGAGCTTAATATACTTCATGACCCTCATTATACTGAGGTGCAGCTGAATCGAATGCAGACTCACTCTCAACTAAACTAGATACAGACTCTGACTCCTCCTCAATTAGGATCTGGCTATATCCTTCTCCTCACTCAAATAAGATCCTGACTCATCTTCTCTCTCATCAAAATAGGGAGAATATGGTGGTGAAGTCATAGCTGACTTTATCTTGGACTTTATCTAGGGCCCAGTTCAGACAAATCAAGTTGGTAAAATATAGGGCCCTAACTGCAGTTCTTGTGATGGGGCAGAATGAGAGCCCAAATAAATAGTAGCTAGTGCGAGCTAAGAGCTTTGACTGAATAGATGCTCTAGCTACAGCCTATCATGAGTCTGGCATGGGACCAAGGGTACACTGTCCGTACTCATTGGATATTCCTCAATGGACCCACTCTGCTCAGGAGACTTATCTCTCAACCTGGACTGTACTTCTTTCTTTTGAGTAGCCTTGGGAGCAATTTTACCTATAAAAGGAGTTATTAGTGATTGAAACACAAAACAGGGACAAGAACTAAGAAAAAAATTTAACTTCCCAATTCAGGGGCTACTGATGACCGATACCTATGGGGCTGTAGGTACTACCTACGACTCGTAGGTAGCCTTTGTAAGTTGTAAAAAAATCCCTGAACCTTCAGGGCTTCAAGTTTGACACTTATGTGGCGACCTACGGTCTCATAGGTACCATTTATGGGCTCATAAGTAGGATTTATAGGTTGAAACTAAGGGAATGTACATTTTTTCCCAACATTTCCATCAAACATAGACAAATTTTCAATTTTAAGACCAAATTCAATCACTACAACATGTATCACTTCAAGTTCCAGAGGCATTTCACACATTATTTGAATTATTCAACTTCTACTTCCACTTTAATGATGACAAGTTTCTTAAGTCAAAAATTATGCATCAACTGAGTTTTCACAAGTTTTAGGCTCCAACTATATCAAGAACTATAAGAATTCAACAATTTCAAGTTTATTACAAGTATAGACTCAAGTTTCGTGTTCAAAAACAAAGTTTAAACTAAATATAACCAAAAATTCTACCTTGAATAAAGATTTTGGAAGTAGAAGATGAACAAGTTATAAGAGCCCTAAATTCTCTAAATATGCATGCAGGTGGGGGTGTTTGACTGATGGGTTTTGCCTTTTAAACTTTGGAATGAGCATTGGAGAGTTTGATTTGAAGTGGGAGTTTTGAATTTTTGAAAAGTTGGGGTATTAAAGGGTTGGTTTTAGGTTTAAATGATATAGATATACCGGATCGGGTTCGGTTTATAGGGCCCAACCCATAAAATTTGCATTAAAGATGGCCCACTGTACGACCCTACCTACGACCCTAATTACAAGTTGTAGGTAGGACCTACTCCCCCATAAGTAGGGATCGTAGGTTGGTTCTACACCTTTTTTTCTCTGACTCCTATGACCTGAACTTGCAGGGCCGGCGGTAGTACCTACAGGCTCATAGGTTGGGCCCGTAGGTTGAACTTCAGAGACCTAAAATTTCTTTTGATTCCTATGATGCAACTTACATATCGTGGGTTGGACTACGACCCCGTAAGTAGGGTTGTAGGTCCATTTATCTAGACTTGTCTGAAATTTTGCAATTTTTACCATTCTTTAGGAGTGTCTCCATACTTTTAACCTACAAAACAGAAATAAAGTGAACACTAACACCTTGGGTTGCCTCCCAATCAGCTCTTGATTTAACGTCGCGGCACGACGTGGCTATGTTGGATACTCGAACTTCACCAACAAGCTCTTGGGTTGCCTCCCATGCAGTGCTTGATTTACCATTGCAACACGACTCAATTGTCTTGGCTACTCAGATTTCATAAGTCTAACAACCTCACACAGTTTTAATTCCTTCATACTTCCCATGTAATACTTGACACGATGCCCATTCACCTTGAATGGGGTATCGTCATCTCATTTTAGTTCAATTGCACCATGTGTAAATACTCTAACCATAGTGTATGGTCTAGACCACCTAGATTTCAACTTGCGAGGAAATAAGCAAAGTCTCAAATTATACAACAAGCCCATATCACTGAGCTGGAATACCTTTTTCTCAATCTTCTTGTCATCGTAAAACTTTATCTTCTACTTATACAAGGCTGAAATTTCAAATGAATGGATTTATCTAAATCATTCATCGTATCCATTCTCAACTATGCGACATCACTATAGTCAAAATTCATCTTCTTCAACGCCCATAGTGAATTTTGCTTAAGTTTGACCAGTAAGTGGCATGACTTGCCACAAACAAACGGATAAGGGAGGCACCTATGTGAGTTTTGTAAGTTGTCTGGTAGGCCCAAAGTGAATTATCTAACTTTCTCGACCAATTAATCCAGTTGGGATTCATAATCTTTGCAAAAAATACTTGATCTCCCTATTGAGACCTCAACTTGCCCATTTATTTATGGATGGTAAGGTATTGACACCTTATGTTTCACACCATATTTCTTAAGTAGGGCCTTGAATAGATGATTGCAAAAAATGGTACCCACCATCATTAATGCTAGCATGTGGAGTACCAACTTGAGAGAACATATTCTTCTTCAAAAAGCACGTGAAACTTCGACCCTTATTATTTGGAAGCATAATTGCTTCCACCCACTTAGATACATAGTCGACTGCCACCAAAATGTACTTCATGCCATCCGAACTCATAATGGATCCATGAAGTCAATACCACACACATCAAACAATCAATCTCTAGAATAGGTTTCATGGGGAGCACAAGCTTCTGCGAGATATTTTCTTGTTGCCGTCATTGGTCACAGGCTCGAGCATAATTATGTGCATCTTTAAAAATCATGGGCCAATAGTAAAAAGACTACAGAATTTAATGGGCTATACGAGTACCTCTATGGTAACCCTCAACTGGAGACGAATGACATGCCTAAAGAATGCTCATCATCTGAACTTCAGGAATACCTTTCCGAATCATACCATCTGTACACACTCAAAATATATAAGGCTCATCCCCCAATTTTTTTTATACGTCATGCATAAATCATTTTTGTTGCTGAAACGACATGTCTTCTAGGACAACATCACTTGCCAAATAATTGACAAAATTAGAATATCAAGGGATTAAGTATTGTGATGCTGTCAAGACCTGCTCCTTTGGAAAATTATAATCAATCTCAAACTCATTCCCTAATTTAAGCATCGCCTCCTTTTCTAGGCTAGATAGATGGTCTGCAACCTAATACTCTGTGCCCTTTCGGTCCTTAACCTTTATTGTGCAATTGTTTCATGACACTTTTGATGCTTAAAACTGTATCCTGATTCTCTGTGTATTTTGTAGGGAACTAGGTTTTGGAGTATAAAATAAAGAACATGAGTTAAGATTGTAGAACGGACCACTTATGTTGCCAATTATGTGGAATAGGTCCACCTACAGCCCATAAGTGGCCTATCATAGGTCTAAGAGAAGAAACTTTAGTGAATCAGAATGTTAAAGTGTTAGTTGCTAGTTACGTGAGGTCACCTATGGCCCGTAGGTACCAATGTAAGTGTCAAAGAATTAAAGTTCAAAGAAGCTGATTTTGGAAGAGTTTCCTAGTATTTACAATGAGGAAACCTACGAGACGTGAGTACCACCTTGTCACGACCCAAACCAGGGCCTGGCTGTGAGAGGTTTCCCAATTCCCACAAGGATCGAAGATCACCTACTTTACCTAAGTCTACAGTAATCCATCAAAGCCTCTACAAAACCAAAATCAATAAATTATCAGCAAAAGCCCCCAACATTAGCCAAAAAAAAGTCTAATCAAGGTCTAAGACATGTGAAATAAAAATTATGAAATGAATCCTTCCAAAGTATGGAAGCTCACCACATCTATGTCAATTCACAAACCAACTCGAATGTCTGATCACTGTGCAGGAAGAGTAGAAGAAGTTTTGGTTCCTACATCGCGTAGGGATATAACATCCAGAGACGGTTAACAGTTGGAGTGCTAGCATGTAACTTAGGGATAGAGAAATAAAATAATGTCATCATTCAAACCAAGTCAAATCATCATATGCAATCATGTGTATACATATATATATATATATATATATCATTTTGGGATAAGGAACAAGACTTAGCATGAACTTTTAAAACCCTAACCTTGGATGTGTAGTATAACCATCATATAATAAGGCACCCACAAGCTATATGGGCCTAGCTCTCTGCCAGATGAAAGGGCCCTAGTGTATGTAGCTGCACGAACCAGAGAATATCCATATCCGTAAATTCCTGTATGGGGGACTCAAACCTCCTAGCATAGTCAAGGTGACTTAAGCACTAATGTATACAATATGGGGACTAAAGCCTCCCTTTCATATATCCATTTGGAGGACTCAAACCTCCCGGTCATGTAGACACGCGTACCGGCTAGTGCAGTTTTTAGTGTTAATCCTTCAAACTTCACTTTCACGGCCCGACTACACCTCCCACTTTAAATTCTAATTTAAACATTCAATAAACACACAACCATTGATTCAATTACTTACAAAAGGCATCTAATTTGGTATAGTCATACAACCCCAATTGCAAGCGTACAACATGCCATAACCATTATTAATCGACCTTGGGAATCGAATCCATTATCTAAATAAAGATATCAATTCAACTCAACATTTAGGGACTTAAACCCATTTTGTAATGCAAACCAATTTATGGCCAAAGAAGCTTTCATAAAACCATTTACCAACCACTTACATTATTAGGCCAATACCTTAGTTCAAAATACAATTCAACATATGACAAGATCATTCTCATAGGTAATTTAACAAGCAGGTTGGGGGCATACCATTATCAAACCATTATTTAAGCAAAAAACCATCAAGTAGGGTTAACTATGACCCCTTAGTTTAAATCACAATTCCCAAGAACCCACATGTGCATAACCATTATCAAAACATGTATAATCATAATTTAATCCATAAGAAAACAATACACAACATTATGCATTCAAATCCTCAATCATGGTTTTCAAAACCATTATTAATGATTCATGAACAATGTTTAGAACACATGATTTTTGTGTGCTGACAATAAAGGAAGGGTCATATGCCTGTGTTACCAAGATTTACGAAGAGAATTTGATCTTTAAGGCTCTAGATGATCACCTTAAAGAAACCCTAGCCCAATATTCTTGAGAGGTCTTAGAGAGTGGTAAAAAGAGTGTTTGATCTTCTAAAGTGTAGAATGAGTACCTAATAAGTTTGATAAGATATGGGGTTTTAAGGGATTGGGGTGGGAAATGTCCAAAATACCCTCTGCTTAAAAGCTGTGGAATCTCACATGTGAGTATGAGTGGACCCTCTAACTCATCACCACAACATACTAGTGGTATTTTTAAATCATCACTAGATCAGAAGGTTGGACACCACATTCCGTCCAATATACAACTCCCTTGCCCAACTCGTAACAATAACATACAACTAGTATCATCAAGTCGTATCCAAGGCAGAACATCAAGGGCTAGACACTGGATAACATACTATTTGACCCTAAACCTCCAGTCACAAGACCATACGACTCGTGTGGAGTCTCTCTAACTAGGAAACAACATGTCTAGCAACACACAGACCAATATACGACTATGTTCCCTAGACCTATCACCATGCCATACGACTTGTGGAGTGAGTCATATCATGAATAGAAAGTTCAAGACTCAAGAAATTTGTAGGGGCTAAGGTTCAGGGCATTTCAGTCTCCCCCTTAGGATCATGCAACCTCAAATGATAGGACGAGGCAAAACAATCACGATTTAGATTCCATATGCCTCTACCTTTACCTTTTAACTAAGTTAGAAAAAAAATACCAAGTAAACCACCCTTTTCCTTTAACAAAGATAAAAACACAAGGATGTTAAGAACAATACATACCTCAAGCACGAATCTCTGGAATTGAGAAGAGGAATTGATACTTAGACATCATGTCCTTCTTGGCTTCCTAAGTAGCCTTATCAAACTTTTGGTTCCGCCATAGAATCTTTAACACAGTTACATCTTTCATTCCCAATCGATAAACTTTCTGATCTAAGTCCTCACCGGGACTTCCTCATAAGACAAAGAATCCAAAATACTAATGTTATGCAAGGTAAAAACCAATGAAGGATCACCCACACATTTTTGCAACATGGACACATGGAATACCAGATGAATGGAACTCATGATAGAGTGTAATTCCAACTCATACTGTAACGACCAGATTTTTTGGAATCAGAACATCACACTGAGATAAAGCCTATCTGATAGGTAATCTCTAGATTTGATAACAAGAATACTCAACTGAATCTAAGACTGAGATCAAGCCTATCTGACGGGTGATCTCTAGATCTGATAATAAGAATATTCAACTTAATCTGAGACTGATATCGAGCCTATCTGATGGGTGATCTCTAGATCTGATAACAAGAATACTCAACTGAATCTGAGACTGAGATCAAGCCTATCTGGGTGATCTCTAGATCTGATACTTTATAACTTTATATGGGACTAAACCTATCTGATGGGTGGTCCATGAATCAATGGAACTATTTGAGTTCCTCACTGAGATAGATAATTGTATCTGACAGTCCTAGTTTCTAAAGATTGATACTGTAACTGCAACTGTGGGAAGTAGTCACATAATCGATATGCCCCGAATCTCAACTGGTGGGGTCCAACCTGTAACCTTAGCTGGAAGGGTACAAATATTGTGCCACAGGTAAAGACCTCTCTGGTCAATCCTATCTGATGGGTGACCCTCTCAGGAAGTCAAGCCTAAGGAAATATAATAGTCAAGCCTATCTGATGAGTGACTAGCCTTTCCTGATGGGTGACTCCTAAATCCTACGCCTTCTACGCAGTTCTGGAGTTCAGGGATTGATTCTAAAGACTCTGCCTCTCTGATAGAGAGCTGCCATCCTTGCCCTCGCTCGGTGCTAGCTCCTACTCCTAACTGAAAGACTCTGAACTGAACACAAACTAAGCTGAATCTAATACTGATCATGTTTCTCGAATGATCTGACTGAGTTAAGCTGAATTTACTTGGTTCCGTATCTGACGGAATACTATTGAATCTCGTTATCTGACTTAATGACACTGAGCTTTGAATAGAGTACTCGATTACTACAGAGGTCAGAACTGAACACTTGAATACTACTAAATTTGAGTTGGGTACAGAACAAGGCTAGATTACTAGCGATACTAAGATTACAACGGTTACAGAGATTACTGAGATTTCTTAAGTTCTGTATTTATCTAAGAATACAGAGTTCTATAACTCGCTAAGTTTTGAGAATCTCGACTGGAATTATCCTGAAAACTGACACGGGCTCTAGACAACAGCTAAATTATTGGGTATAAATACCCTAGGACTCGATAACATAAAAGTAAAACATAACCATTCTTGAATAATCAAGACCATGGACAATCAATCACCATCACAATCACTAAAACATCTCTTCAAGTATTTAGAAATTATAAACATGTAATAACATAGGGGGACATATTATTGGATGATACTCCATTCAACAAGGATTTGCATCAAGCACTTCACACATATTTAGGTCTTGGAATATACTGGAGAACACATAATTAGGGAACTTTATGATATCATGTTATAATTAATTCATCAAACACTTAGCATGTATCAAAGAGCACATAATTGGGGAATTTCATGCTATCATGCTACAATTCATTCACTAAGGCTTTTCAACAAACACTTGGCATGCATGGGCTTACACACAATTGGTGATTTCTAGACATCATGCTATAATGGCTCTAATTCATTCACATAAGCATTTTATCAAGTATATAGGGAGCATGCTTTGCTTATTCAATAATTTCTACCCTTAAATGACATGAACACACCACTTAACAAGCAACTTGAAGAGGATTTATCATGAACATCACATGAATACCACATACTAGGGTCAAAGCTTGAAAACCTTGTAAACAAACATGAATCGCAACTCAATAATAGCATGAACATCTATTTCAACTCATATGAGTCATGAAGAATCATAAACATAAAAGCTTTGAAATTTAGAAAAGGGTTCTTGAGCTTCTTGGATGAAAGGGGCCCAAGAATCAACATCTGCATACCTTAGAGAAACTCTTTCTTGAAATCCCTTGGAGAGATTCTTGATTTCTTGATTTATCTTGAAGAAGAAGGAAGAGTTTTGATTTTATTTAAACCCTAGCTCTTGTTCTTGAAGAGAATTGAGAGAAAACAATGATATTTTAGGTGAAATGAGGCCAAATCCCATGTTAAGGAGTATATATAGTGGTTGAAAAAATACCCTTTTCACCTTTAGAATTAAATTAAAAAATTCTGATTTTACAAGTTGGCGCGACGCGCCATAATCGTACCAGCTAACTAGAAATTGAAAAATCGAGGAACTACTTGATGGCGCGACGTAGTGGAAATTATGTTGCCACCTTGGTTGCAAACTTGAAAGGCATCACGATGCAGTGGAATCGCATTGGTGCACTAGAAATTGACAATTTTGAAATTAAGCCTTGGTGCGATGCGCCATAATTGCTGGGGCTCACTGGATTTTGACGATCCCCATTTTGGCTATCTTCGTGATGCGTTAAAGTTCCAGATGACACACTGTCTCACTAAAATGGCTCTGAATCTTTGCCCGAGTGCCGGATTTGGGCGAAATTGGTAATGACAGAAAGCTTATTCAATTATATACATGACAAAAAGTGGATGTTGGGGAAATTCTATAGGGTTCAAAATACTTCTCACTTGAGAATTGAAGGCTAGATTTATGCTTTACTTGACACACTCTAATGCTCAGACTACGAAAGAAATTTGTGGGGTCGTACATTATCTCCCCCTTAGAAACATTCATCCTCAAATGTCTCTTGATAGGCTAAGAATACTGATCAACTAAACTTACTCAAGGAACAAGAACATTTGAAACATGACTATGCAACTGGAACTACTGATATTCTGAATCTCATACTGGACATGCATATCTGATGCATGGAATACTTGACTGAAGCTACTTATAAGCTGAATTCTCATAATAGACATGCATCTCTGATGCATGGATGCATAATTGGGCTGATCTCATGAATGCATGACTGAACACGCTGAAAAGTTGAACTCTTTCTATTGAACGTGCATATCTAATGCATGAATGTCTGACTGAACTGACTCTTGAAAGCATGACTGGCTATTCAATGATCATTGATATTAACTTCATAAGGAGAGTCTGAACATGCAAATGAATGAGTCTAAGAACATGAGAGCATCACAATATCATGGGGTATATCCTCATTGGAACTCTATGTCCCTCAACAAATACCTTGCTAAAATACTGGGGCGGTGCACGGGGCACCTATGAATTGGATCATGATTGACTGACTTAGATCTGAAACTCATGCATGACTTATGCTGACATATAAGCTCAAAATGGAAGCAAAGGATCTAGAAATGCATATCACAAAGCTGAAGGACTCATAACATACCCGAATCTATATCAGGGAACCTTTTCTGATCATGGTGGGTCTGAAGCGCATAAAGACTATTCTGACGCTGACCACTACTGACACCAAAAGGGGCACCCTGTTAATGAAACTCTCTACCCCTCTGAGCTAGCACTCTACACTCTCACATTCTGTGGCCTAACTTACCATACCCAAAGCACACATCATTACCGACTCTACACACACCTAGGTGGCTCTTGCCCCACTCTCCACAAAGAGGAATGGTACGAGCACCATTAGCACTACTCAGGGCTTTGGAGCCTGGCACCTCATCATAAATGACATCCCTAAACTTTAGTACGGGTACACTAGCTGAGGATGGAGCTGGGACTAAAAATCTCTGACTATGCTGAAAACGGCTACCACCCTAGGACCCTGCCTGAGAGAAACCATGACTACCTATTCTTGCTCTCTTACTCACTCTCTGCCTTTCTTTCATCTTATCTACCTCAATCTACTATGCATGCATTATTTGCCTAGCAAGGTTCATATCTCTATTGAGCATAGCAGTTCTACACTCTTTTAAGACCAACCCAGGCACACCAGTCACAAACTTACTCATACTCTCTCTAGGGTCAGCTATTAAGTCAGGAGCATACTTAGCTAACTGGTTAAACTTAAGATAATACTCTTTCACTGTCATGGATCCTTGCCTTAGGTTATGAACTCTTCTACCTTATCTTCCCTCATCTTTAGTGGGAAAAACTTATCTAAAAAGGCATCCTAAAACTCCTGCCAAGTCATGGGAGTTGCATCCTCCCCTCTACCCTTCTTCCACATCACAACCCAATCATGAGCAGTATCCTTCAGGCTATAGGACGCTAACTCCACACTCTTCTCCTCAGAAACATGCATAATCTGTGTAATCTTTCCCATCTCCTCTAGATAAAGTTGTGGGTTCTCACCTGCTACTGACCCATAGAACTCTGGCGGGTTAATTCTTGTGAAATCTCTAATTCTGGCTGCGGCTGAACCCCCATATTGATGAGGTGAGGCCACAGCCTGATGGTTATGCTGAACATTAGTCACATCTTGGGCTAGCATCTGAAAAGCTGCTCAAAATTTTGCATGTGACACACCCTCATTCTCAGGATTTACTGGCTGAGGTGGCTGGTCATCAACCTTATGGTCACTATCTCTACGAGGAGGCATACTCTGTAAATGGAAAAAAAGAGGTGGATTAGACTGAGGATCAACTTGAACTCATGTTCACTCGCACAACATGAATACAGAAAAAGGGGAAACTGCTCCTAAAAACATCTTATAGCCTCTTGTACATAAATGTGGCACGCAACACACCCATGCACAAGACTTTACTAGATGTGGGTTTTTAGACTACCTAGGACACTATTAAACCTTAGGCTCTGATACCAAGTTTGTAACAACCCAATTTTCTGGAACTGAAACATCACACGGTGCTCATGATCCCAAAGGACCACAAGCCAACCCTTTACTATTATCTATACCTGAACACTACATAATATAGATAACAAATGCGAAAACTAGCCATAAGGTTCAAAACAACTAAAAATACTCAAAATTTAAAACTGAATACTGATACATCTATCTAAAAAGCCTCTAAATTGTCTAAGCTGTGGAGTTGATGGTCCATGTCCCAAACTAACTTTGTCTACTGAAAATAAACAAAATTTGATGCTATAGTGATAAAAGGATCATCCACGAATGAAGAGGACTCACTGCTACATCTACTGCTGACTGGGACTGAACTGCTAAGGGTACTCTGGATCTCGTGCCTCTGAACCTATGGTGTCAAATAAAATACCACAGTGCAAATGCATCAGTACGAATATTACCGAGTATGAAGATGAGGTAAGGCTAAATGCAAAAGCTTATGCATGAACAACTACTTAAATGAATAATCATGAGAGTATTGAATTAGAACACATGCATGAATGCATGAACCATAACTAAAATCATCGTGACTCGAAATACTGAAACTCGGATACTACTTTATTGCCATCTGAACTCACTACTAATGCCTATGATGCTGAACACTTAATCATCTGATACTAATAACTGATTATTGGAGTTGAGATTAGTCTTATCCAGTGAGTGATCTCGGGATCTGCTATCAAGAATACTCAACTGAATCTGAGACTGAGATCAAGCCTATCTGATGGGTGTTCTCTAGATTTGATAACAAGAATACTTCACTAAATCTGAGATTAAGAACAAGCCTATCTGATGGGTGATCTCTAGATCTGATAATAAAAATACTCAACAAAATCTGAGACTGAGATCAAGCCTATCTGACGGGTGATATCTAGATCTGATAACAAGAATACTCAAATGAATCTGAGACTGAGATCAAGCCTATCTGATGGGTGATCTCTAAATCTGATAACAAGAATACTCAACTGAATCTGAGAATGAGATCAAGCCTATGTAGATCTGATAACAAGAATACTCAATTGAATCTGAGACTGAGATCAAGCTTATCTAATGGGTGTTCTCTAGATCTGATAACAAGAATACTTAATTGAATCTGAGACTGAGATCAAGCCTATCTGACGGGTGATCTCTAGATCTGATAACAAGAATACTCAACTGAATCTGAGACTGAGATCAAGCCTATCTTATGGGTGATCTCTAGATCTGATACTGAATAACTTTATATGGGACCAAGCCTATATGATGTGTGGTCCATGAATCAATGGAACTATTTGAGTTCCTCACTGAGATAGATGACTTTATCTAGCAGTCCTGATTTCTGAAGATTGATACTGAAGCTATAACTGTGGGAAGTAGTCACTTAACTGACATGACCCAAATCTCAACTGGTGGGGTCCAACCTGTAACCCCAGATGGAAGGGTGTCAATACCGTGCCACGGGTAAAGACTTTTCTGGTCAAGCCTATCTAACGGGTGACCCTCACAGGAAATCAAGCCTAAGGAAATATAATAGTTAAGACTATCTGACGGGTGACTAGTCTTTCCTGATGGGTGACTCCTTCATTCTGCGCTGGCTATGCAGTTCTGGAGTTCAGGAATTGCTCCTAACGACTCTGCCTCTCTGACGGGAAGCCGCCATCCCTGCCTCGCTCGGTGCTAGCTCCTACTCCCAACTGAAAGATTCTGAACTGATTCTTAACTGAACACAAACTAAGCTAAATCTAATACTGATCATGTTTCTCGAATGATCTGACTGAGTTAAGCTGAATTTACTTGGTTTCATATCTGGCGAAATACTACTAAATCAGTTATCTGACTGAATGATACTAAGCTTTGAATAGAGTACTCGATTACTACAGAGGTCAGAACTGAACTCTTGAATACTACTAAATCTGAGCTGGGTATAGAACTGAGGCTAGATTACTAGCGATACTAAGATTACGACGATTACAGAGATTACTTAGATTTCTTAAGTTCTGTATTTGTCTGAGATTATAGAGTTCTATAACTCGCTGAGTTCTGAGAATCATGGCTTGACTAAAATTTCTTAGAATCATGGATCAACTAGAATTATCCTGAAAACTTACATGGGCTCTAAACAGCAGCTAAATTATTGGGTATAAATAGCCTTAGGACTCGATAACATAAAAGTAAAACTTAACCATTCTTGAATAATCAAGACCATGGACAATCATTCACCATCACAATCACTAAAGCAGCTCTTCAAGTTTTTAGAAATCATAAACATGTAATAACATAGGGGGACATGCTATTGGATCATACTCCATTCAAGAAGGCCTTGCATCAAGCACTTCGCACATATTTAAGTCTTGGCATGTACCGGAGAACACATAACTGGGGAACTTCATGCTATCATGACATAATTCATTCACTAAGGCTTTTCAACAAACACTTGGCATGCATGGGCTTACACACAATTGGTGATTTCTAGTCATCATGCTATAATGGCTCTAATTTATTCACATAAGTATTTTATCAAGCATATGGGGAACATGTTTTGCTTATTCAACAATTTCTACCCTTAATTGACATGAACACACACTTAACAAGAAACTTGAAGAGGGTTTATCATGAACATCACATGAATAGCACATACTAGGGTCAAAGCTTGAAAACCTTGTAAACAAACATGAATCACAACTCAATAATAGCATGAACATCTATTTCAACTCACATGAATCATGAAAACTCATAAACATAAAAGATTTGAAATTTAGAAAAGGGTTCTTGAGCTTCTTGGATGAAAGGGACCCAAGAATCAACATCTGCATACCTTAGAGAAACTCTTTCTTGAAAGACCTTGGAGAGATTCTTGATTTCTTGATATCTCTTGAAGAAGAAGAAAGGGTTTTGATTTTGTAGAAACCTAGCTCTTGTACTTGTAGATAATTGGGAGAAAACAATGATATTTTGGGTGAAAGGAGGCCAAATCCCGTGTTAAGGAGTATATATAGGGGTTGGGAAAAGACCTTTTTCGCCCTTGGAATTAAACTAAAAAATCTCAATTTTACATGCTGGCGCGATGCGCCATAATCGCGCCAGCTCACTGGAAATTGGACATCAGGAAACTGCTTGATGGCGCGACGCAGCAGAAATCACATTGCCACCTATGTTATGAATTGGAAAGGCACCGCAATACATTGGAATCGCGTTGGTGTACTGTAAATTGACAATTCTAAAATTAAGCCTTAGCGCGACGCGTCATAATCGTGGAGGCTTTTTGGATTTTGATGATTTCTATTTTGGCTGGCTCCATGACGCGCTAAAGTGTCTGGTGGCACACTGTTTCACTAAAATGGTTCTAACTCTTTGCCCGAGTGCCGGATTTGGGCTAATTTGGTATTAACGAAAAGCTTATTCAATTTCTACATGAAAAGAGTCGATATTGGGGAAATTCTATACAGTTCAAAATACTTCTCACTTAGGAAGACACTTCTCAATCTTTGAAGGCTGAATTTACGCTTCACTTGACATGCTCTAAGGCTCAGATTACGAGAGTAATTTATGGGGTCTTACACATACAAAATGCTACCAACCCTTCTCAAAACCAAGTATAGACCAACATACCGGGGACTGTGCTTTCCCTTCTTTCCGAACCACATTACTCCCTTCATAAGAGACACCTACAAGAACACCCAAATCTCTACCCTGAAACTCCAAGTCCCTTCAGCTTGCGTCCGTATAGGACTTTTTCCGACTTTGAGCAATCTTAATCCTATCCCGAACAGCTTCGCCTTCTCCATTGCTTAGTTAACAAAATTCGGGCCAAACATTTCCATTTTACCAACCTCGAACCATCCAATAAGAGATCGACACGTCCTACCATACAATGTCTTAAATGGTTCCATAATAATGCTAGAATGGTAAAATTTTTATAAGCAAATTCAATGAGATGGAAGTGGTCGAAATCTCCAAAGTCAAAAATACAATCTCGCAACATATCTTCAAAAGTATGAATAATCCTTTCAGCTTGTCCTTCCAACTGCGAGTGAAAGGTCATACTAAGACTCAATTTAGTTCCCAAACCATGCTGAAAAGAGCTCCAAAAATAGGATGAGAACTGAGTACCACGGTCTAAAATAATCAAGATAGGCACACCATGAAACTTTACAACTTTATGAAGGAACAACTTCACATAGTCCACAATTAGTCCTTACTGGCAAAAAGTGAACCGTCTTAGTCATTCTATCTATGATGACCTAAATACAGTCATAGTGTTTTCACAACCGCAAAAGTACGGTAATGAAATCTATATTAATTACCTCCCACTTCCACACCAATAGTCCAATCTCTTAGAATAACCCACCGGGCCTTATATGCTCCACCTTCACTTGCTGATATACCATACACTTAGCCATAAAGTCAGCTACATCTCGTTTGATGTTATTCCATCAATACATATTCTTGAGATCATGATATATCTTTGTCAAACTGAGATGAACCATATACCGTAATTCATGGGCCTTGGCCAAAATACTGCCTTGTAATCCATCAACATTGGGAACACATAACCTTACTTAGTACCTAAAGATACCATCTCTGCCGATCTCGAAGTCCATTATCTTCTGCTTACCTATATCATCCTTGATCTCATCAAAAGAGAATCTAATAGTTTCTTCTCATTTATTTCTGAGCTAAGAGATGATTACGCCACCTGTTGCACAAACACACCACCATCCTCAGAGTCCAAGAGACGAACTCCAAGGTTAGCCAAATGGTGAATGTCCTTCACTAATTCCTACTTATCCTTATGCACATACAACAAGATACCCATGGACAAGCTGCTAAGAGCATCAACAACCATATTAGCTTTACTTGGATGGTAGTAAAGACTCATATCATAGTCCTTTAGCAACTCAAGCCATCTTTTTTTCATGAGATTAAGCTCTTTCTGAATGAACACCTACTACAGGATCTTATGATCAGAAAAGATATCAATATGGACCCCAAACAAATAGTGACACCAAATTTTCCATGCGAACACCACGACTAACAATTCTAAGTCATGAGACGGATAACCAAACTCTTTCTTGACTTATTAACCACAACAAATTTATGAGGATCAACCATCATCCCTTCACTAGCCATAATATGACCTAGATAAGTAATGACATTTAACCAAAATTCATATTTAGAGAACTTAGCATACAACTTCTGATCTTTCAAGGTCTACAAAATAAGGCAAAAGTAATTGGCATGATCCTCCTTACTGTTAGAGTACCCAAAATATCATCAATGAAGACAATCACGAATAGA
This sequence comes from Capsicum annuum, assembly GCF_002878395.1. NCBI lineage: Eukaryota > Viridiplantae > Streptophyta > Magnoliopsida > Solanales > Solanaceae > Capsicum > Capsicum annuum. The sequence goes on along the minus strand of NC_061120.1, from coordinate 92,592,898 downwards.
TCTAGAAACTAATGGAAGACTCTATTCATCAAATCCATAAATGCCGTCGGGGCATTAGTCAACACAAAAGACATAACCAAAATCTCAAAGTGCCCATACCGAGTATGAAAAGCATTCTTAGGGATATATACCCTCCTAATCTCTAACTGATGATACCCAGATCGAAGATCAATATTAGAGAAGAATTTGGCACCCTGAAGCTGATCAAAAAGATCATCAATACTCAGAAGGGGATACTTATTCTATACCGTCACCTTGTTCAATTATCGATAATCAATATATGTATGAAGGAAGTTATCCTTTTTACACACGAATAATATGGGTGCACCCCACGAAACACACTAGGATGGATGAAAGCTTTGTATAGAAGATCCTTTATTTGCTCCTTAAGCTTTTTCAACTCAGCCGAAGCTATTCTATATGGAGGAATAGAAATTGGATAAGTGTCCAAAATAAGATCAATCCCAAACTCAATCACTCTATTGGGAGGGATACCAGGTAAGTCATTAGGGAATACTTCAAGAAACTCATTTCCCATAATAGAATAATGTAAGAAAGGACCCTAAGAGTTAGAATCTTTAACCCAGACCATATGATACATACAACCTTTTGAAATTAACTTTTGGGCTATAAGATATGATATAAACCTTTCCTTAGGCACTAGGGAACTTCCCTCTAATTCAACAATTAACTCATTTGAGAATTTAAACATGACCTTATGGGTTCAACAGTCTAAGGAAACATAACACGAGTGCAACCAGTCCATTCCTAGAATAACATTAAAGTCAACCAAGTCTAACACTATCAAATCTACCAAAGTTTATTTATTACCAACAGACACCACACAACCCCTATAGACTCTTTTGACAACCACAGAGTCTCCCACTAGGGTAGAAAAAGAAAAAGGGTTCGACAAACACATAAGACCAAAACCAAAATGCATAGCCATAAATGGGGTCACATAAGAGAGAGTGGACCCTAAATCAAGTAAATAATACACATCATAGGAAAAGAATTTCAATATACTAGTAACAATATCTAGAGATGCCATGGACTCCTAATGAGTAGTGAGAGCATAAAGATAGTTCCGACCAGTGTTAGAGCCAGAAGTAGCACCCATTGGTGTAGGAGCTAACGAAGAGGCAACAAGGACCTTCTTTTCCCTAGAAGTAACTTTAGAGGGACAATCTCACTGCATATGCCCAATCTGAATATCAAAATTTCTTACTCAGCCTCTCACCAATCTCAGCTTGCTTCTTTTTCTCCTCTTCGGCCTGTTGCATATACACAACTAATCTATAGATGTCCATGTCCTTATTAAACAAGGTAGCCTTACTCTTAAGAGTCAACTCATGAGACAATCCCAAAGAGAACTTGCTCATCTAAAAGCTCATATTAGATACCAGCTTAAGAGCATACCAGAAAAACTGATGGAATTTCAAAGCATATTCCTTGACTATCATTCTTCTTTGCTTTAAGTTAAAAAATTCCTCTGTTTTAACCTCCCTCAACTCCTAAAGAAAGAAATGATCCAGAAATGCACTTGAGAAATCATCCCATAAAGCAGAACCGGCATCCTCGCCTCTCAGCTGCTTCCACTCTTCATATTACTAGTATGCCATATCCTTTAATTAATAGGCAGCAAACTCTGCACCTTCAACCTCTGAAGCATGCATAACCTAAAAGATTTTCTCCATCTCATTAATTAAACTCTAAGGATCCTCCTCAACCTTTGTACCAGTAAATATTGGAGGATGCAACCTCATAAATTGACTAACTCTAGTGGCCTCAGACGAACTTGTAAAAATACTATAAGAATTCGACTATTATGACTGAGACGTTGCCAACTGAGTCAATAGGTTAATGGAGTGACGAAACTCAGCATTAGTAACCTCCTCAGAAGGCGACTGAGTATGAGTGTCACTCTTAGGAGTAGGATCAGTCGGGACTGGTAGGACCTACAAGGACTATCAGATGCAATGACCCTTGACTGGGTCTGTTAACACTCAATTTTAACCCCCTCGATATTACCTTTAGGCTGCTATTTTATCTTAATTATTAATATTTTTTTGCATATCACTCTTATATTAAATACACACTAATGTGTCGCATTCATAACTTATAAAGATGCATAAATTATGTTTATATTTTACGTATCATTTCTATAATTTTTAAACTCAAATACGAAACTTTTTGTATGCTTGTAACTGTTCATAATTACATTTTTGCAAATACATAATTTAGTGTTGCATTATTATTATTATTATTATTATTATTATTTATTATTTAATATTATTATTATTTATTATATATTTACTATTATTCTCCCACCTATTATTTAAATAACAGCTGAAATTAAAATTACTTTGCCTAATTTATTCATCTTTTAACCTAATTTTATCCAATTTTTTACATTTGTAGCCTATTCTATTTAATTCATTACAATTATAGCCAATTTTTTTGACCCAATTTAAGATTTTAACCCTTTTCTTAACCTACTAGATCACAGTCATCGATCAAATTTGATTCAACGACTGAGATCAAGCCCTCCTCCTCTTTTCTTTTAAAACCAAACCCTAAACCAAATCCCCTCATTTTCCATCCCCCTCCTCCCTTTCTCTAGCCTCTCTCCATCCTCTTCCAAAGAAGAAGAACAGCTATGGTTGTCGGCCATCTTAGCGCCGGCAAGCCCTCCCCTTGTACGCCTCCTCTTCTCCATTCTTCCTTCCAGTGAAGCCCCTTTTTTTCAATTGCGTCAACCATCAGAGAAAATCCAATCTGCTGCGCCGCAAGCAGCCACCGGTGTAGCCCCTCCGTCGTTAAATTTTCCTCTGTTCTCCTCTTCACCGTCAATAACCAGCGACTGCAACAACCAAGCCAGCACCCGTCAAGTAGCCCCCCTCCAGCCCATTCTCCAGTCACCTTCAAGACACCATCACCCCTTCGACCAGCGACCTCCCTTCATTCCTGATAATTAACAAAGTAGACCGACCGCCGTTCACCAGCACCGATAAGCCACATCAACCAATTACCACAAAAAGTCAAAATATTGGGATGAAACAACACGAATATTTTTTGGGGGTTTGACTCCTCCTATGGTTTGAATTATTTACTATTTATGATATTCGTGTGCTCTACCTTATTCTTAGAATTTAAGTTCGTGAAACATGACTATGATTCTTTAGTTAATTCTTTAATTGCATGTTTCTCTATATCTTCTTATCAACGTATGAAAATGCCTAATTCCTATGATTTAACCTTGGACTGATTTCTCTACTTGCTGGGTTATTTCTATTCGTTAACTTTGACAAAATTCGTGGCTTGATCATATGCCTCCAATCGGTGCATGGAAGATTGTTAATTGTCGTATACTTTTATGTTTTGATGTGAAGGAGTTCGTGGGTATGTTATTTTATTTTCTCTTTGATGATAAAATTGACAACATATTTAATGAATTATGATAGTAGGAAATTTAGCCAAGTTGTGAAGGAAGTAAACACCTACTTTTATTTTCCCTTGGTGGTTGTTTGAACATTCGAATAGATTTGTCTATGGTAGCCAGTCTGTTTGATCCTTTGATTGCTGGTAATTGTTTATCTCTAATTGATTGGGTGGATATATTTTTATTTATTATTATAAAATATTCTTGTTGATGAATTTATGGTAAAATTGGCCTTTTTACATTTCTGATTGATTCGTGACATATTCCTTTCATTCTTGAAATTGATTTTTTGTATCCTTTCTTCCTTTTATTATTTGGAATGGATTTTACATAATTGTTTAATATTAATTGAATATCAATTTATAATAAATGGTAGTTGTAATTATGGAAGATGTTTTCTTTTTTTTTTCCTTATTGAATTTTTTAATTAACTATTTTTTTTTATGGAAAATATTATTGATTGACTACATAAATATTTTTCCTTCCTTTTGAATAAAATTTTAATTGATTCAATTATTGATATTCAGTTAAATGATTTTGAAAACTCTTTCCTTCCTTTTTTTTTGCAAGGGTCCATATCCTTAGCCTATATAAACCCCCTCCCTTTTCATTAACAAACAAGTTCTACGATTACAATTACTACTCTCTTAACAAAAATCATTGGCTATTTTAATACAAAAGCAATTAGATATTTTAAGGTACTTTTGGTTCTCTTTCGAGGCTGCTGAAAACATCTTGCATATTTCACTGTTATATAAGTGTCTGGATTTTATTAATCTTATTACTTCTTTTACTGTTGTTCGCTGGTAAGTCCTTGTCGAAGCAATTTCATTCTATATGTGATAATTGTAGCATTGATGTGCAAGTCAGTAGCAAACATGCCCCCTAGGAGTTAAACTTTAATTAATTCCTCCTCTCTTGCCTACTATGTCTATATTGTGTTGTTTCTCTGATTGAAATCACTTGCTAAATTCCATGTTCTCCATTCTGTGTGTATTGTTTATCTCTAACAGGTGTCATGATATTCGAAGAGTCGCTCGGGTAGTGGGGAGGGGCTGCCTACTTTCAACATTAGTTTACTTTATTATTTTATTAATATTGGTTTGTAAAATTGTATAAATGTTATTATTGATGTAATAATAATTTTTGGAGACTGCTTCGGGGGGCGGCGACTTACGTGCTCTATGAACAGTATAGGTAGGCACACTTAAGTTTTCATGCATATTACGTGTTATGTGAATCATCTAGGCACAATAAATTTCGGATTTATTAACACATGCGACACTTATTATGTTTGTTAATGAATTTGATTCAATTTCGGCATATTAACACGTTCTTAGCATATCAAATATTAGGCATAAATGATTTTAATATATATTTATCATGTTAACACGAACTTAAGCATATTAACTTGACATTAAGTATGTATTATAACATATTGAGTGTATTAATTTGACATGAAGCATATCAATGTATTTTTGCATATTAGATCTAAAACATGTTAATATATCTTTAGCATATTAGCATATTAAGTTAATTTTTAGCATATTAACGTATTTTCAACGTGTTGAGCATATTAAATTAAGTCCAAGTGAGCTAACATATTTTTTAGCAGGCTAAACAACAAAGTTAGCACATTTCTGCATGTTAATACACATCTGCATGCCAAAACAGTAAGCATTAATGTATTACAGCATGTTAATATCATAATTTTAGCATGATAACTTGTAATATTAGTAGGGCAATATGTTAAAAATCTCTGACATATTTTCTAGCATGATTAATATGATTAGGTTTAAGTCAATTTTTGCATATTAACTACTTTCAACATGTTAACAATACAGTTCCTGCACATTAGCATGTTTCCTGCACGTCAGAAATAGCCAAATATCTGCATAATTATAACTGCTTATAATTGCGTGTCTGCATTATTATAATTGTGTTTCTGCACATTAAAATAATTTTAGTATTACTAGAACCCGATTCCACACAATTTCAGTATATTAAACTGCTTGCAACATGTCATTATTCAAATTACAGCATGTTAACATTAAATTTCTGCACTATTTGCATAATTTCAGCATGTTAAAATGTTAGATTTTAGGCATTCTCAACATGATAAATACTAGATTGAGTACCTCATTGCATCCTTAGCATTTTAGTGAATTTTAACATTTTTAATATTCTCATTAGTTCATAACACTTATTTTATAAGCACAATCTCTTGACACATTTACCACACTTTCGACACCCTTTTTTAAACACTTAGCAACACGTTGTTACGCACACTAATCACAGTTGTCTTTTGTCACATTAGTCAATTGTTGAAAACTTAGGTATCATACCTATAGGATAACAACATAACTAAGTAATTATTCATCTTTGTTTGTTAATCACATTAATAAACGTTAATTAATCAAGAGGTTAACTTGAGATTATTCTGTGCTACTTGCTGTCCAACATATTACGCACTTCGTGTCCTAGGCAACATAGCTTTACTTTGTCTAGAACAGAAATCCAAAATAGTAAAGTGCAATGCCTCTTGAACGATAGGTAGGACGATAAGTATTACTAAAAGACGCTAGTTTTATCCTTGTCGTAGAATGCCTTTAGACTTGACATCCAACCTAGGTAGGGTGGGATAGGTAGTCATTCGAAAGTAATGATCTCAACATATATTGACAGTAAGACTAATAACATTGTTACTTGTCTAAGAGTTCGGCCGATGGGTTGGATGATGATTAAATAAGTTGGGGTTTTGATCCAAATAAGACCAAAACATTTCTTTGTTTAATTTGAACGATTTCTTTTTATCCTTTTATTTACCTTACATGTTCATTTATTTTGTGTAGTTAGTTCATAAAGCAGTCCCCTTTTTATTATAAATTATGTTATTTCTTTCTTCTCGCTTGTCTTATTTACATATTTTTATTGATTTTATCACTTAGATGATTAATAGACAAATAATTAAGTTAAATATTTGTTAATTACTTTATCACCTACATAAATATTAAATTAGTAATAAAATAAGAGACTTTATTTGATTGCATAGAATCCCCACATAAAGTGCAATTTTGGTCGAGAACCAACTTTGTGGACCTAGAAAGGTGCCTAACACCTTTCTTTCGAGGTAATTTGAACTCTTAGCCGAATTTCTGGTGAACTAAGACTAAACAACAAAATAGGTTCATAGTAAGCCTAGACTGGTGCCCTAACGAACCTTAATTCATTAGGCAGTGACTCTTCACACTCTACCTTCAAAATAATCCCAAAAAGAGTGGTCACATCAAATCTCACTTTTCGCGAGAAAAATGGGGCGCGGCAGAATGGTGACTCCCATGGGGATACTTAGGTTCTAACCATTACAAATTTGTACTTTAAGTGGGATTCTCTTTATTTGTTTTTATGTTTTTCTTATAATGTTTGCTTTTGATATGATTTATTTTCTTTTTCGATATGTTCTCCTTTTATTGTTTATTGACATCATGATTTTGTCTTTCTCCATCTCTATTTTTTATATGTTATTCGTGTTTCTCCATATCTACTTTTGCTTGTATTGGTGATTAATTTATACATGTTAGTTCCCTCTCCTTCCTCTTTCATGTGTTATTCATGTTTCTCCATGCCTACTTATTTTTCATTAGTTATATGTTTTTTAATTTGCTAAAGCATGCTATTGTGTGTTTGTATGTGCTATGTGTTACTACTTATATATAATTGGAATTTCGCTCATACCTTCCTCCACTTGGAACCTCCATTATTTTATTTTTACGAATGGTTGCGTGGTTGCATGAACGTTCTCTCTTAAAACACCCTTTGGGAAATGCCTTGGGGATCAGTCGATTAGCGGTACATTGACAGCCACAAGCTTTCCCATTCTCAAGTTGTCCACTTGGGGGAACCGTGTCAAAACCACTCTTATTCCTAGAACTTAACCGTTTATCCCTTTACTAAGGAATAAACATTCTTAAAAATCTAGGATGTCATGCTAGAAAACCTGGCCCTAAGTTCTAAGGGATCCCACAATCCCGAAAAGAACGCCTCACTATTTACATGCATTTTGAGAGATAATTATGCCCAAAATAATGTCATTTGCTCTTTGGGGGGTAGGGTAGACTAACACTTTGTTTTACATATTTAATGGTCATCCCGACCTCATACCCAAGATTTGGCATGTTTTGGTGCACGCCGCCACACATGAAATATTGGTGGTCCGACTTGGGATATTATGGACAAAGTGTAATAGAGAAATCATTGGGAATCTTGCCATCCCTCATGATTATCTCCCCTTGTAGAGAACTTATTGAAGCTTCTATTGTATTTTGGGATGAAACGAGATCAGTATTTTGGTTTGGAGACATAGAAATGACCCCACTTTTGGAGGATATTAGAGGATACGTAGAAAACAAGATATTTCTAACAATAATGAGGTGACAAAGGGATGAGGTCATCATCCCCAAAAATGTCACTTTAGAAGAAGCAAACAACAAATTGGGCCTTCATGGCAGTCGACTAGTAGCATATATAACACGGTCGAAAATGCCCAGCAGTTATTTGGCTAAGAGATTCGCCCATCAGCAAGGAAATGAAATATACATAGCAGAAGGTTCTGACCCTGACTCTTGGGAAGATAAAAGAATCTTTGCATTCATCGTTTACTTTCTAAGAATGGTGGTTTTCCCAATCGGAGAAAAAGAAGTAGTGCACACTCATCTGATTACTGTAGCTGATGCCTTATGTAGTGAGATTCGAAAGGGGACTTGCACGATTGTACCAATGATAGTGGAAGATATTTATCGATCCCTTGGGCGTTGCAAAAATGGCGCCAAACATTTTGAAGGGTGCAATTTGTTACTGTAGTTGTGGCTGATTAAACATCTTCAGAAAATCCATGGTGTACAAAGTATGCCTAGATCATTTGGAATCAACAGCATCACTGCCCATGATACTCGATTCATATTGGGAGTCAAAAGGATCAAGCGACCAGACGAGGAAGAGAAGTGGGGTCGAATTTTGGGGGCCTTGACTAAAGATTCCATTCTATGGATGTTCGAATGGTTCCAAGCACAGATTTTGTAATTTGTACTCAACAACAAGAACCCTTGATTTTGATGGGACTTCATGGACTGGAACTATACTTCCCTACTAGAGTGGTGAGGCAAGTAGGATGGCAACAATTAATCCTACGAGTTACTAATATGGAGGCATATCGAGTCAACTACAAAGATGATAAGATTCCAAATGGCAATGGCATTGCCAAGAATTGGGGTAAAAAGACCTGCTTATACATAGAGTGCATTGTACCAGATAGATACAATGCAGGCTACACGGTGGTTTCATGTTAAAGAAGAGTTGGATGGAAAACCATGGTATACAAACATATAGAGGTATTTAAAAAGTAGAGACTATCCTGAGAGTGCGACAGATGTTCAAAAATATACCATTCGGAGGCTAGCCAATCAATTCTTCCTAAATGGGGAAATCTGTATAGGAGAACCCCTATTTGGGATTGCTCAAATGTGTCGAGGCCGAAAAGACATCTAGACTAATTGAAAAGGTACATGATGTAACATGCGGTCCACATATGAACGGCTTCATATTGCCAAAAGAGATATTGAGATCGGGTTACTTCTGGTTGACTATGGAAAGTGATTGTATCTGTTACGTGCAGAAATTCCACCAGTGTCAAACTCATGCTGATATGATTCGAGTTCCTTCCAATGAGCTCCATGTCACTAGCTCTCCTTGGCCCTTTGCAGCTTGGGGCATGGACATCATTGGTCCCATCGAGCTATCTGCTTCCAGTGGTCACAGGTTCATCCTTGTTGCAATTGACTACTTCACTAAATGGGTAGAAGCTACCTCTCACAAATCAGTCACAAAGAATGTCATGGACGACTTCATTCGAAGTAACATCATTTGCTGATTCGAAATTCCCAATTCCATTATCACTGATAATGGTTCCAACCTCAACAACGACCTAATGAAAGCCACATGTGAGAAGCTCAAGATCAAGCATCAGAATTCCACGGCACATAGGCTACAAATGAATAGAACGGTGGGGCCACAAATAATAATATCAAGAGGATCATGCATAAGATAATTGACAATAGTCGACATTAGCATAAAAAGCTACCCTTTATATTTCTGGGGTACCGCACTACAATCAGAACGTCTATCGGTGCCATACCTTACTTTCTAGTTTATGACAACAAAGCAGTGATATCATCTGAGGTCGAAATACCATCTCTAAAAATCCTCCAGGAGGTAGAATTAAGTGACACTAAATGAATACGAAACAGATTCGGGCAATTAGCACTTATTGACGAAAGATGAATAAATGCAGTTTGTCACGATCATATCTATCAGAACAGAATGGCCAAAGTTTTCAACAAAAAGGTTAGGCCAAGACACTTCACACCTGGACAGCTAGTTCTAAAGTGAATCTTTCCACATCAAGATGAGGCAAAGGGAAAATTCTCGCCCAATTGGCAAGGCCCTTACATGGTTCATCGAGTCTTGACAGGAGGAGCACTCATACTTTCAAAAATAGATGGTATAGTTTGGTCCAAGCCCATCAATTCAGACACTGTTAAGAGGTACTATGTTTATTTTTATCTTTACACCTCTTGAATTGTATTTTGAACTACGTTCAGCTTGATTCCCATTTAAGAGGGATATGTAGGAGCTCCTGTGGAGTTTGGTTACTTCATAATAAAATATTCTCTTCCCCTCTCTTGGAATACTATAACTGGGACAGAATTTTTGAGAGGACCTTAAAAATTCTACATGGGCATGATATCGGCATAAATTATGAACTGGGGCAGAATTTTTGAGACGACCTCAAAAATTCCTATAAGTAGACTTTAGAATTCTTACAACGAGTTGGTTCTATACCGAGGCAGAAATTTTTGAGTGATCCTAAACAATTTCTTAACAAGAGAATAGGGATCTGCAAGATGTTTACCGTCTCAGTACATGTCATAATCAATGATTCAATAAAGTTTTCGTGTTCATTCTAACGTATTTTACTTATTACTTCAAAAGACAATTTTTCTTTTCAAAAATGATTTTTCTTTTAAAACATCTATTTACTATCTGTCTACCTGAGTGAAGGCCTGGACGAAACTCATCAACAAGACAACGATCTCAAGAGGAAGACACTTCAGTCAAAGAAGAAGCACAAATCAACCTCTCCCTCTTACAAACTCACAATTTTTCTTTGAGTACATGGCTAACAGGTACAGGTGATAGGAATTACTCCATCACGAAGGAGCACAACATACAATCCAACATTATGACAAAAAGCCTCGCAGTTGATTCAACGACATGACAGATACGCTTTCTCATATTCCATCATCTTTACCGTTATGGTTGTTTGCTACAATGTTTAATCCTCTACATACACATATGTCTGCCCTAATCATTTCTGCCAAGTCAAGCTAAAAGTGATAGGTACGGGTCACGATTCCAAAATGCATAGAGAAGCCCCGAAAGTTGATCCCATGATAAGAAGCCAAGTAGTTGATCACACGATTTCACAATACATGGAGAAGGCCAAAAGTTGGTCCCACAATGAGAAGCCGAACAGCCGATCACATGATTTCGAAATGCATTGAGAAGTCCAAAAGCTAATCCTAAGATGAGAACCCAAACAGCCAATCACACAATTTCAAAATGCATGGAGAATCCCAAAAGCTGATTCCACGATGAGAAGCCAAATAGCCGATTACACAATTTCACAATGCATGGAGAAGCCTAAAATTTGATCCGACAATGAGAAGCAAAATAGCCGATCACAAGATTCTACAATGCACAGAGAAGCCCCAAAGCCAATCCCATGAGTAGAAGCCAAGCAACTAATTACACGATTCTGTGATACAACAAATATGCTTTCTTACATGTCTAACCTTTGTTAATTGGTGCGATATAAAGATGCAGGTAACAGAAGAGAAATAACGAACAGAGAGTTTTTGTTTCTATTTTCGAAGCACTACCCCATCTATTCACCCACCATGTCACCTACCTCAACATTTTTAAACTTTTCCATACATCGTTATTTTAAATCCTTTTCATTACCGTCTCACCGACCCACGATACCATTATTGTCGCCCCAATCTTTATCATTTGCACTCTTTAGGAATATTGTTCGTTCCTAAATCTAGAACTATACATGACCTGAATCTCATAAAAATAGATATATGTAGGCAACTAAAGGCCAAAGTCTCGGTCACACTATTTTTTAAACACTTCCCCTTGCTTTCTTCCAAGCAAATCGTCATCTTGATAGGACAAAATTGGCTTATCAAGCAACGAAGGGGCAGTTGCTGACACCCAATTTTGACCCCCCGATATTATCTTTAGGCTATTATTTTATCTTAATTATTAATATTTTTTGCACATTACTCTTATATTAAATACACACTAATGTGTCTCATTCATAACTTAGAAAAATGCATAAATTATTTTTATCTTTTAAGTATCATTTCTATAATTTTTAAACTCAAATATGACACTTTTTGTAATTTTATTTATTAAATTATTTTGCTCGTAACCGTGCATAATGACATTTTTGAAAATACATTATTTAGTGTTGCAATATTATTATTATTATTTAATAATATTATTATTTATTATTTAATAATCTTATTATTTATTATATATTTACTATTATTCTCCCACCTATTATTTAAATAATGGCCTAAATTAAAATTACTTTGCCTAATTTATTCACCTTTTAACCTAATTTTATCCAATTTCTTACATTTGTGGCCTATTCAATTTAATTCATTACAATTATAGCCAATTTTTTTTGACCTAATTTAAGATTTTAACCCTTTTCTTAACCTACTAGATCATAGTCGTCGATCAAATTTGATCCAACACCTGAGATCAAGCCTTTCTCCTCTTTTCTTTTAAAATCAAACCCTAAACGCATTCCCCTCATTTTCCATCCGCCTCTTCCTTCTTTCTAACCTCTCTCTATCCTCTTCCAAAGAAGAAGAACGGCCATGGCTGGCTCCCCTTGCACGCCTCCTCTTCCCCATTCCTCCTTCTAGTGAAACCCCCTTTTTTAGCCGCCTCAACGACCGGAGATAATCCGATCCACCGCACCGCCAGAAGCTACCGATGCAGCCCCTCATTCTCTAAATTTCTCTCCATTCTCCTCTTCACTGTCAACCACCAGCAACGGCAACAACCACGCCAGCACCCGCCGAGAAGCCCCCCTCCAGCCAATTCTCCATTTGCCTTCAAGACACCATCACCCCTCCGACCGATGACTTTCCTCCATTCCTGAGAATCAACAAAGGTGGACCAACCGCCGTTCACCGGCACCGATGATCCGCATCAACCAATAAACACGAGACGTCAAAATATTAGGATGAAACAACATGAATATTTTTTTGGGGTTTGACTCCTCTTATGTTTTGAATTCTTTACTGTTTCTGATCTTCGTGTGCTCAACCTTATTCTTAGATTTTAAGTTCATGAAACATGACTATGATTTTTTAGTTAATTTTTTAATTGCATATTTCCTATATCTTCTTATCAACGTGTGAAAATGCCTAATTCCTATGAGTTAACCTTGGACTGATTTCTCTACTTGTTGGGTTAGTTCTATCTGTTAACTTTGACAAAATTCGTGGCTTGATCATATACCTCCAATCGGTGCATGACAGGTTTTTAATTATCGTATACTTGTATGTTTTAATGTGAAAGAGTTGGTGGGTATGTTATATTATTTTCTCTTTGATGATAAAATTGACAGCATATTTAATGAATTATGTTAGTAGGAAATTTAGCCATGTTGTGAAGGAAGTAAACACCTATTTTTACTTTTCCTTGGTGATTATTTGAACATTCGAATAGATTTGTTTATGGTAGTCAGTCTGTTTGATTCCTTGATTACTGCTAATTGTTTATCTGTAATTTATTGGGTGGATATATTTTATTATTTTTATAAAATATTTTTATTGATGCATTTATGGTAAAATTGACCATTTTACATTCCTGATTGATTCGTGACATATTTCTTTCATTCTTGAAATTGATTTTTTGTGTCCTTTCTTCCTTATATTATTTGGAATGGATTTTACATAATTGTTTATTATTAATTGAATATCAATTTATAATAAATGGTAGTTGTAATTATGGAAGGTTTTTTCTTTTTTACCTTATTGAATTTTGTAGTTAACTATTTTTTTTATATGAAAAATATTATTGATTGACTACATAAATATTTTTCCTTCCTTTTGAATGAAATTTTAATTGGTTCAATTACTGATATTCAATTAAATGATTTTGAAAACTCTTTTGTTCCTTTTATTTTTTTTTTGGTAAGAGTCCATATCCTTAGCCTATATAAACTCCCTCCCTTTTCATTAACAAACAAGTTCTACAATTACAATTACTACTCTCTTAACAGAAATCATTGGCTATTTTAATACAAAAGGAATTAGATATTTTAAGGTACTTTTGGTTCTCTTTCAAGGCTGCTAAAAACATCTTGCGTATTTCACTGTTCTACAAGTGCCTGACTTTTATTACTCTTATTACTTCTTTTACTGTTGTTCACTGGTAAGTCCCTATCGAAGCAATTTGATTCTCTATGTGATAATTGTAGTAATGTTGTGCAAGTCAGTAGCAAACATGCCCCCTAGGAGTTAAACTTTAGTTAATTCCTCCTCGCCTGCCTACTATGTCTATATTGTGCAGTTTCCCTGATTGAAATCACGTGCTATTGTCCATGTTCTCCATTCTGTGTGTGTATTTTTCATCTCTAATAGGTGTCCTGATATTCGAAGAGTCACTCAGGTAGTGGGGAGGGGCTGCCTACTTTCAACATTAGTTTACTTTATTATTTTGTTAATATTGGTTTGTAAAATTGTATAAGCGTTGTTATTGATATAATAATATTTTTTAGGAACTGCTTCAGGGGGCAGGGACTTACGTGCTCTATGAACAGTATAGGTAGGCATACTTAAGTTTTCATGCATATTACATGTTATGTGAATCATCTAGGCACAACAAATTTAGGATTTATTAACACATGCAACGATTAATATGTTTGTTAATGAATCTTATTCAATTCTGGCATATTAACACGTTCTTAGCATATCGAATATTAGGGATAAATGATTTTATATATGTCTAGCTTGTTAACATGAAATTAAGTATATTAACTTGACATTAAGTATGTATTATACATATTGAGTGTATTAGTTTGACATGAAGCATATCAATGTATTTTGCATATTAGATCTAAAACATATTAATGCATCTTTAGCATATTAAGTTAACTTTTAGCATATTAACGTATTTTCAATGTGTTGAGTATGTTAAATTAAGTCCAAGTGAGTTGACATATTTTTCAGCAGGCTAAACAGCATAGTTAGCACATTTCTACATGTTCATACACATCCGTAGACCAAAAGAGTAAGTGTTAATGTATTAAAGTATGTCAATATCATAATTTTAGCTTGATAACTTGTAATATTAAAAGGGAAATATGTTAAAAATCTCTGACATATTTTCTAGCATGATTAAGATAATGAGGTTTAAGTCAATTTTAGTATAGTAATTACTGTCAACATGTTAACAATATAGTTCCTTCACATTAGCATGTTTCCTGCATGTCAGAAATAGCAAAATATCTGCATTATTATAACTGCTTATAATTGCGTGTCTGCATTATTATAACTGTGTTTCTGTATATTAAAATAATTTCAGTATTACTAGAACCTGATTCCACACAATTTCAGCATATTAAACTGCTTGCAGCTTGTCATTATACAAATTATAGCTTGTTAACATTAAATTTATGCACTATTTACATAATTTTCAGCATGTTAAAATGTTAGATTTTAGGTATTCTCAACATGCTAAATACTAGATTATGTACCTCATTGCATCCTTAGCATGTTAATGCATTTTAACATTTTTAATATTCTCATTAGTTGATAACACTTATTTTATAAGCACAATCTTTTGACACATTTACCACACTTTTGACACCCTTTTTTAAACACTTAGCAACACGTTGTTACGCACACTAATCACAGTTGTCTTTTGTCACATTGGTCAATTGCTGAAAACTTAGGTATCATGCCTATAGGATAACAACATAACTAAGTAATTATTCATCTTTGTTTGTTAAACACATTAATAAACGTTAATTAATCGAGAGGCTAACTTGGGATTATTCTATGCCACTTGTTGTCCAACCTGTTACGCGCTTCAAGTCCTAGGCAACATAGCTTTACCTTTGTCTAGAACACAAATCCAAAATAGTAAAGTCCAATGCCTCGTGGATGATAGGTGGGACGATAAGTATTACTAAAAGATGCTAGTTTTATCCTTGTCGTAGAACGCCTTTAGACTTGACATCCAGCCTAGGTGGGGTGGGATGGTAGTCATTCAGAAGTGATGATCCCAACATATATTGATGGTAAGACTAATGATATTATTACTAGTCTAAGAGTTTAGCCGATGGGTCAGATGATGATTAAATAAGTTGGGGTTCTGATCCGAATTAGACCAAAAAATTTCTATGTTTAATTTGGACAATTTTTTTATCCTTTTATTTACTTTACATGCTCATTTATTAAGGTTAGTTAGTTTATTATAAAGCAGTCTCCTTTTTATGGTAAATTATGTTATTTCTTTCTCCTCGCTTGTCTTCTTTACATATTTTTATTGATTTTATCACTTAGATGATTAATAGACAAATAATTAAGTTAAATGTTTGTTAATTACTTTATCACCTAGATAAACATTAAATTAGTAATAAAATAAGAGACTTTATTTGATCGCATAGAATCCCCCTGTAAAGTACGAATTCAGCTGAGAACTACCTTTGTGGACCTTAAAAGGTGCCTAAGACCTTCCTTTCGAGGTAATTTGAACCCTTACCCGAATTTTTGGTGAACTAAGACTAAAAAACAAAATAGGTTCGTAGTAAGACTAATTCGTTAGGTGGCGACTCTTCACACTCAAAACAATCCCAAAAAGAGTAGTCACGTCGAATCCCGCTTTCCGCAAATGAAATGGGGCGCGATAGGGTCTGTAACCCAGAAGTTAGACGAGCTTCATCGACATTTTCCTCAAATAGGACAAAAGAGTTTAACCAAACATCAGATCGTTTTGGAGGCATGATCTGAAAACGAGCAAATGGAAATTAGAATGATCCAAGACCTTAGACTCTATAGCCCAAAATTAAGACAACAAGAAAGGGAAACATTCCTAAATGTTTCATAGCCTCTCTCTAATAAGTGTGGCACACTACACATCTATAGAAAAGACTCTACTTGACATGACTTTGTAGACATCCTATGGACCATGAACCTAGGCTCTGATACCAACTTTGTTATGACCCAAACTAGGGCCTGGCCATGACGGGTATCTCAAGTCCCACGTGGACCGGAGATTACCTCCTTTCACCTAACCTAGTCAACATAAAAAAATCAAGTGTCAGATGAATTCCAAACATTTCACAAGATAGTGTAAACTAAGACTAATATTATTTTATGAAAAGTCTAAACCAATCACTGGTGACCGACAACCTTCCATCACTGAAACAATCCACCAAAAAACATACCCAAGTCGACAGTAATCCAACAAAACCTTTACAAAATTGAAATCAATAAAATATCGGGACATACCCCTGACAGTAGCCACAACAAAGTCTAAACAAGGTCTGAGACATATGAAATAAGGACCATGAAATGAAGCCTTCCAAAATATGGAAGTACACCACTTCAATGTCAACTCATGAACCAACTCAAATGCCTGATCACTACGTAAGAAAAGTAAAAGAAGTTTTGGTTCCTGCATTGCATGGGGATACAACATCCGAAGATGGTTAGCATTTAGAGCACTAGCATGTAACTTAGGGATAAAGGAATAAAATAATGTCATCATTCAAAACCAAGTCAAATCATCATATGAAATTACATATATATACATATATATAGCATAACCATCATATAACAAAGCACTCACAGGCTATATGGTCCCAACTCTTCCCTTGATGGAAGGGTCCAAGTGCGTGTAGCCGCATAAACTAGAGAATATCCATATCCGTACATGCCTTTATAAGGGACCCAAACCTCATGGCATAGTGAATATGACTTAAGCTCCAATGTATACAATATGAGGGGACCTGAACCTCTTATTCATATATCCATTTGGGGGACTCAAACCTCCCGGTCATATAGACAACCGCACCAATTAGCGCAGTTTTGAGTATTAGTCCTTCGAACCCAACTTTCATGGCCTGACCACAAATCCCAATTTAAAGCCCAACTAAAACATTCAATACTCACACATAACTAGTGATCCAATTACTTACCAAAGATATCTCGTTGGTATCATCATACCAACCCTACTTTCAATCATACAACATGCCATAACCATTATTAATCAACTTTGGGACTCAAAATGAACAAAGTCATGAATTCAACTCAACATTTAGGCCCTGGAACTCATTTAGAAATTCAAACTAATTTATGGCCAACAAAACTATCTGTAAGACCCTGCAATGTCCTAGCTCGTTTTTGCTTACCATTGCATGTTAAAGAGATCCAAGACTTAGAAAAACTTTCACTGTGTTAAGAATTAGTCATTTTCAAATCCCCTTACACTTTTATGATTTTATTTTTGACCTTCCCGACCTTATAATGTTGATTTTAAAGTTGATTCAAGATCGGGGATGTCAGGGGTACATCTCGAGTGAGTTTCAGAATTTTTGGACGAGCGTAAAAGCATTTCTGGACTTCAAAAATAGTAGCTGCAGTGATTAACCCACGGCGCCTGCTCCAGTCCAAAGTTGGGGGAGCCCATAATAGAGCTCGCGACGCCCGCGCCTTATTTTTGGCATTTGTATTCATTTTTTCAAAGGCAATTAGGTATTTGACCTTCACCCAATAGGTCCATTACACGGGATTAAGGGCCCGTAAAGCATAATTGGTCATATTTTACACAAATTCTCTCAAAATAAAATCATTTTCTCTCAAGAAAAAACCCTAGCCTCTTCAAGATTCAAGCTCAAGATTCAAGAAATTATCAAGAACTTTCATTAATGCTTTAATTAAGGTATGTTAGATGTTCATCCATGGGTCTTTTGCACCCATGGAGTCCAGGAATCCATTTTCAAGTTAAAAAGTATCATCTTTACATGTTATTATGAATTATATCCATGACACTTCAAGAATTTTGATTTTTTATATGTATATATAATGTTTACAAATTATTTTCGTTGGAATTGGCCCTTGACATGTTTGAATAGTGATATTCATATGTTAAATCCCTAACCTATGATTTTAGTATTACAATTATGTTGGTATTACATGTTTAAACCATTCTCATAATTTAACTCATGACCCTCAATTGTTTGATGAAATGCCTTAATGATTGGTTTTGAACAATGACTACTTATTATGTTTCTAAAGCTTTAGTATGTTCTTATTGTTATTATAATCGAGTCCTGGGGGTTATGAATGCCCGAAATTTAGTTGTTTACTTAGTCTCAGTGCTTTCAGAATAGTTTTAGACATGTATAAGCATTATCAGTTTAGTCAGTTATCATAACAGTTAAACTTAGATTAGTTCAGTAATCCGAGTCAGTTTAGTTGGGAGTAAGATTTAGCACCGAGCAAACTCAAGGATAGGGGATCACTTGCTAATTAAGGGTGTGACCTTTAGTAGCAATCCCAGTGTTCCAGAACTACGTAGATAGCGTATTTTGAGATATTAACCTACCCATTGAGGGTTGACATATATCTCACTAGAGCACCTGCCAATAGAGGGTAACTCTTTAGTTCTTCAGGGCTTCACTTTAGTGGATCCACAAAGCCATGTGTTAGTACCCATGGAATGGTACTGATACCCTTCCAACTAGGGTCACAGGTTGGACCCCGATTATCTTATATTGGGACATGTTGGTTAGATGATAGCTCTCACAGCCTCAGTCTAGTCTTAGTTCAAAAGTTAGTTGAGGTTTGTTTCACAATAGCATACATTTTATCAGTTAAATTAGTACTAATATTTTAGTATTCTAGTTTACAGTCTATTTTAGTATTGTGTTATATGCTTGGTCATACATTCTCAGATTTTACAACTTTTACATATACTATGCATCAGATATCTCATGTTATTCATTCAGTCAGCCTAACCCCATCTAGCATACCAGTACGTTTATAGTACTGGACACATACTCGTTTCTTGAGCTATGATGTTTCATATCATAGGTTTAGACACTTAGGTTCCCGATCACACTTAGATATTCCAGTGTATCAATAGCAATAGCTATGGTGAGTCATTATATTTTGAGGATCAATTATATTTATTTTAGTGTTTTTAGTTCACTATCCAGTTGGAGTTTGTTGGGGGCCTGTCCCATCAACTCTTATTCAGTCAATTTTAGAGGCTTTTGGACACTTCAGCCAGTCAGTTAGTTTGTCATTATTTTTAGTTATTTTTAGACAGTTGTTTTCAGACTTATGATTCAGTAATGTTTTAGTATTTAAAAACCTTATGGTGCATTTCAGTTATTTTGAACATATGTATTTTTTATTATTATTTAGTATTCACAGCAGGTACCATCTCATGGGTTAGCTTGTGGTCACTTGTGGCCATAAGCACCGCGGGATGTCCAGGGCATTACAAACTTGGTATCAGAGCCTAAGGTTTTAGAGTATCCTAGGGAGTCTAAAAGTTGTGTTGAGTAGAGTCTTGTGCATAGGTATAAAGCGCGCCATACTTATGGACAAGAAGCTACAAGACGTTTTCGAAATAGTTTCATTTCTTTCAATATTCATGTCATGTGAATAAGCATGAGCTCAATTTAAACTCTCTTTCTAATTAAATATTCTTTCCATTTACAGAACATGCCTCCCAGAAAGAATAACAGAAGGAGAAATATAAATTAGCCTAGACCTCTACCTATTCTGGAAGATCCCTTGAATGAGTATGTATCTCATGCCAAATTAAAAGTTGTATTCACTACTTTAGCTCACTTAGTAGCATCCCAGAATAATCAGTAGGCTACTATCCCAGCCGTTCCAGTGGCTAATACTATCGTAGCTAGGATTCAGGACTTCACCCAAATGAATCCTCATTTGTTTTTGGGATCCAAGTCTAATGAGGATCCACAGGAGTTCCTTGACATGGTTCAGAAGGTAACTTACATTATGGGTGTGAATTCTAGTGAAAGTGCAGAGTTAAGTGCTTACCTATTATAGGATATAGCTCACACCTTGTATAACCAGTGGAAGGGAGATAGAGATGTAGATGCAGGGTCTGTTGAATGGGAGAAGTTTGCTACAACCTTTTTAGATAGGTTCTTTCCTTTGGAGTTAAAGGAATCTAAGGTGCAGGAGTTTAATAATTTAAAGCAGAGGAACGTGGGTTTGAAAGATTATTCATTTAAGTTTACTTAGCTAGCTAGGTATGCTCGTAATATGGTGTCTGATGACAAGTCTAGGATGAGTAAGTTTGTCTCTGGTGTAGCTAATAGCGTGGTCAATGAGTGGAGGACCTAGATGTTGATAAAAAAGATGGACTTGTCTAGGTTGATGGTCCATGATCAATAGTTTAAGGAGAAAAATTTTAAGAAAAGAGAGAGGGAGAATAAGAAAGCTAGAATAGGTAGCTTCAATTTTGCTTAGCCGAGGTTGGAGGGTGGTAACCATCCTTAATTCCATTAAAAATCTTTATCACCATATCCATCTTCAGCTAGTATACTAGTGTCAATGTTTAGAAATAATAATTGGGATAAGGCACCAGGCCTTAAGCCTCAGGGTAGTGTAAACAGTGGTCTGACTAATTCTCTTTGCCAGAAGTATGGTAGAAACCATGAGGGTATGTGTAGAGCTGGCAGTGATATATGATTTAGGTGTGGAAAACTAGGCCATAGAGTCAGGGATTGCCCACAGAGTGGTTAGCAGGGTCAATCCAGTCGTCCCCCAATTCCATCTGGTTGCCCGACTCAGCAGGGTGCTGCTTCTAGCGCAACCAGTGGTCCGAGCCAGAATAGATTATATGTACTTCAGTTTTGACAGGAGTAGGAAAGTTATCCTGATATGGTTACTAGTATGTTATAGGTCTTTCATTTACATATTTATGCTTTGTTAGATCTCGGAGCTTCTCTTTCTTTTGTAACACCATATATAGCTGTGAATTTTGGTGTCAGTCATGAGACTTTAGCAGAACCCTTCTCAGTGTCCACCCCAATAGGTGTCTCCATTGTAACTAGGAAGGTATACAAGAACTATCCAATCATAATATTCCAAAAAGTCACTTTAGTTGATCTTGTGGAGTTAGAGATGACTAATTTTGAGGTCATTCTCAGCATGGATTGGCTCTACTCATGCAATGATTTAGTTGATTGTAGAAATAGAGTTTTTCATTATCAATTTCTCAATGAACCAGTCTTTGAATGGAGGGGGTAGTACTTCAACACTTAGAGGTCAGCTTGTTTCATACCTTAAAGCAAGAAAAATGATATCCAGGGGGTATGTCTACCATCTTGTTTGAGTCAAAGACTCTGACTTAGTGGTTCCCAGTCTTGAGTCAGATTCAGTAGTGAGGGAATTTTCAGATGTGTTTCCTAAAGACCTTTTTGGAGTTTCTCTTTAAAGGGAAATTGAATTTAGAATAGCCCTTCTTCCAGATACCCAGCCTATCTCTATTCCACCCTTAGGGAGTTTAAAGAATAGTTGGCTCTAGCTTTTCTTAGGGAATTAAAAGAACAGTTGAAAGATCTCTTAGATAAGGGATTCATCAGGCCCAGTGTTTCCCCATAGGGCACTCCAGTTCTTTTTCATGCAAAAGAAAGATGATTCTCTTAGAATGTGCATTAATTATCATCAGTTGAGCAAATTCACAATCAAGAATAAGTATCTAATCCCCAAAATTGATGACTTGTTTGATCAACTTTAGGGTGCCAGTTATTTCTCTAAGATAAACCTCAGATCCGGCTATCATCAGCTTAGAGTTAGAGAATGTGACATTCCAAAAATAACTTTCAAAACTTGGTATGGTCACTTTGAATTCCTAGTCATGTCTTTTGGCCTAACAAATGCCCCATAGATTTTATGGACTTGATGATAGATTGTTCAAGCATTTCTTGAATAGGTTCATCATAGTCTTCATAGATGACATCCTTGTCTATTCCTGTAATGAAAATGATCATGCAGACCACCTCAGAGTAGTGTTGCAGACTCTTACAGCCCATCAGTTGTTTACCAAATTCAGTAAGTAAAAGTTCTAGCTAAGATCAATAGATTTTCTTAGACATATTGTTTCCGGTGATAGCATTAGAGTTGATCCTCAAAAGACCGAAGCAGTGAGAAACTAGCCTAGACCTATCTCTCCATCAGATATTAAGAGTTTCTTGGGTTTGGCTGGCTATTACCGTTGGTTTGTTGAAGGGTTTTCATCTATTCCAGCCCCCATGTCTAGATTGACTTAAAAGAAAGTCAAGTTTTAGTGGTCATATTCTTGTGAGAAGAGTTTTCAAGAGTTGAAGACTCGACTCACCTCAACCCCATTTTTAACCTTGCTAGATGGCTCAGATGGGTTTGTTGTTTACTATGATGCTTCTAGAGTCGGTTTGGGTTTTTTTTTATGCAGAGAGGTAAGGTCATAGCCTACACCTCAAGAAAGCTTAAACCCCATGAAAAGAATTATCCTACCTATGATCTTGAGTTAGCAGCTATTGTTTTTGCCTTGAAAATTTGGAGGCATTATTTGTATGGGGTTTATGTTGATGTGTTCACGGACCATAAAACTTTTCAGTATTTGTTTTTGTAGAGAGAGTTAAATCTCAATTAGAAGAGGTGGTTAGAATTATTGAAGGACTATGATATGAACGTTTTGTATCATTCGAGCAAGGCCAATGTAGTGGCAGACGCCCTTAGTAGATTATCTATGGGTAATGTTGCTTATGCAGAGGATGATAAGAAAAAGTTAGTTTACGAGGTTCATCAGTTGGCTAGATTAGGTATTCATTTGGTTGACTCAGCTGAGGGTAGTATATGGGTTTAGAATAGTTCAGAGCCTTCATTAGTTTCCGAAGTGAAAGAAAAATAGGATAGAGATCCTAGTCTAGTTAAGTTGAAGGAGTCAGTCAATGATCAGAAAGTATTAGTTTTCTCCCAAGGGGAAAATGGTGTGTTTCCTGGCCAGGGTAGTTGTATGTGTTGTATGTTGATGGTTTGAGATAGCGAATTCTTGCAGAAGCATATACTGCACATTACTCTATTCACCCAGGTGCCACTAATATGTACCATGATTTGCGAGAAACCTATTGGTGGAGTGGCATGAAGAGAGATATTACAGAGTTTGTAGCCAAGTATGCTAATTATCAGCAGGTTAAGGTCAAGACCAAAGGCCTAGCGACACTATATAGGAGTTCATCATACCCACTTGGAAGTATGAAGAGGTAAACATAGATTTGTGATACGGCTGCGTCATTCATATCGTCAACATGATTTGATTTGGGTTATTATAGACAAAATGACCAAATCAACCTATTTCTTGCCAATCTATACATTTTATTCAGCTGAGGATTATGCCAAGCTCTATATTAGAGAGTTGATTAGGTTACATGAAGTCTCGTTGTTCATCATTTCAGATAGAGGTACTTAGTTTAACTCTCACTTTTGGAAAGTTTTTCAAAAGGGTCTTGGTACCAAAGTTCATCTAAGTACAGCCTTTCACCCTCAGACAGATGGTTAGGAAGAAAGGACCATTCAGACTCTAGAGGATAGATTAAGATCTTGTGTTATCGACTTTAAGAGCAGTTGGGATGATCACTTGCCATTGATTGAGTTTTCCTACAATAATAGTTATCATTCTAGTATTCAGATAGCTCTATTTGAGGCTCTGTATGAGAGGAGATATAGATCTCCTATTGGTTGGTTTGAGGTAGGTGAGACTATATTGATAGGTCCAGATTTAGTATTTGATGCATTGGAGAAAGTTCAGCTAATTAGAGAAAGGCTTAAGACAGACCAAAGCCGACAGAAATTCTATGCAGATGTGCGTAGGAGAGATCTCAAGTTTGCAGTTGGAGACTTGGTTTATTTGAAAATCTCTCCCAGGAAGGGACTGAAGAGGTTTGGCAAGAAGGGGAATCCTAGTCCCTGATATATTGGCCCTTGCAGTATCTTGGGCCGTTATGGAAAGGTAGCTTATGAGCTTAAATTGCCTGTAGATTTGGCATCAGTGCACCCAGTGTTTCATGTCTCTTTGTTAAAGAAGTATATTGCTGACCCAGTTGTCGTTATTACTTTAGAAATCTTAGATGTTCAGGATAGCCTTTCTTATGATGAAGTCCCAGTCGAGATCTTAGATCTCTTGATTCGCAAACTAAGGAACAAAGAAGTTCTCTTGGTTAAAGTTCTTTGGTATAGTCAGTCCGTTAATGGTGCGACTTGGGAAGTAGAAGCAGATATGAGAACCAAGTACCCTCATCTCTTCTCCACAAGATCAGCCTCAGCTCAAAGTAACATTTTTCCTTAGATTATCGCTTTTCCATCCTCAGTTCCATCCATATAATCATCTTCATGTCATTGCATGCATTCACAAATCAGTTCAGTTAGTCACGATGTTTCAGACTCAGTGAAGTAATCATATTTTTAGTTATGTATAATTAGCGTGTAATATCAGTACCTCAGTATTTTTAAGCTTAAATAGTCTCATTCAAGGATAAATGTTCCCTATGGAAGGGATAGTGTAAGACTCCGTAAGGTGCTAGCTCATTTCAGCTTACCATTGCACGTTAAAGGGGTTCAAGACTTCAAAAAAATTTCACTAAGTGTTAAGACTTAGTTATTTCCAAAGCCCCTTAAAATTTATGATCTTATTTTCAACCTTCCCGGCCTTAGAATGTCGATTTTAAAGTTGATTTATTATCGGGGATATGAAGGGTATATCTCGGGTGAGTTTCAGAATTTTTAGACGAGCGTAAGGGCATTTTTGGACTTCCAAAATAGTAGCTGCAGGCGATTAGCCCACGACGCTTGCTCCAGTCTGGTGCTAGGGGATCCCGCGATAGATCCTGTGGCGCCCATAATATTTTGGTGCTCCGAAGTCTGCGACGCTCGCTCCATCACCCTCCCCTTATTTTTCAGCTTTTGTTTCCATTTTTCAAAGGGCACTTGGGTCTTTTCCCTTCACCCTATATGTTCGTAACATGGGATTTAAGATCTCAAAACAAAACCATTTTCTCTCAAGAACAAACCCTAGCCTCTTCAAGATTCAAGCTCAAGCTTCAAGAAATCACCAAGAACTTTCATTAATTCTTCAATTAATGTATGTTAGATGTTCATCCATGGGTCCTTTTCACCCATGGAGTCCAAGAATCCATTTTAATGTTTAAAATTATGATCTTTATATGTTATTATGAATTATATCCATGGCACTTCATGAATTTCAATTTTATATATGTATATATTATGTTTACAAATTATTTTCATTGGAATTAGCCTTGACACATTTGAATGGTGATATTCACATGTTAAATCCTTAACCCACAATTTTAGTATTGCAATTATGTTGGTATTACATGTTTATACCATTCTCATTCTTTAACTCATGACCCTCAAGTGTTTGATGAAATGGCTTAATGATTGGATTTGAACAATGACTACTTATTATGTTCCTGAAGCTTTAGTATGTTCCTATTGTTATTGTGATCGAGTCCTGGGGTTATGAATGCCTAAAATTTAGTTGTTTACTTAGTCTCAGTGCTTTCAGAATGGTTTTAGACATGTATGAGCATTATCAGTTTAGTCAGTTATCATAATAGTCAAACATAGATTAGTTTAGTAATTTGAGTCAGTTTAGTTGGAAGTGGGATTTAGCACCGAACGAACCCAGGTATAAGGGATCACCTGCCAGTTGAGGGTGTGACCTTTAGTAGAAATCCCAGTGTTCCAGAACTACGTATCCAGCATAGGTTGAGATGTTAATCTACTAGTTAAGGGTTGACACATATCTCACTAGAGCACCTGCCAGTAGAGGGTGATTCTTTAGTCCATCAGGATTTTACTTTAGTGGATCCATACAGCCATGTGTTACTACCCATGGCAAGGTACTGACACCCTTTCAACTAGGGTCACTGGTTGGACCCCAATTAGCTCATATTGGGGCATGTCGGTTAGATAATAGCTCCCTCAGTTTCAATCCAGTCTCAATTCGAAAGTCAGTTCAGGTTTGCTTGACCATAGCATAGAATTTATCAGATAAATCAGTACTCATATTTTAGTATTCTAGTTTATAGTCTATTTCAGTATCATGTTATATGCTTGGTTATGCATTCTCATATTTTACAGCTTTCAGGCAAACTATGCATCAGTTATCTCAGGCTATTCATTCAGTCAGTTATTATTCATGCACATAAGCCCATGCATATCAGCCTAAACCTATCTATCATTCCAGTACATTCAAAGTACTAACCGCATACTCATTTCTTGCACTATTATATCTCATATCATAGGTTCAAACACTCAGGTTACCGTCTTTACTTAGATATTCCAGTGCATCAACAACAACAGTTGTGGTGAGTCCTCATATTTCGACGGCTGATTATGTTTATTTCTGTATTTTCAATTCAGTAGTCAGGTTGAGTTAGTTGGGGCCTGTCCTATCAACTCTTATTCAGTCAGTTTCAGAGGCTTTCAGACACTTTAAATAGTCAGTTAGTTTGTCATTATTTTTAGTTATTTTCAGACAATTGTTTTTAGACTTATGATTAAGTAATATTTTAGTAGTTAAAACCCTTTTGGCGCATTTCAGTTATCCTGCACATGTGTATTTTTTTAATTATTATTTAGTTTTCACAGCAGGTACCAGTTCATGGGTTAGCTTGTGGTCACTTATGGTCATAAGCACCGTGTGTCATCCAGGGTGTACTCCCGGGACATTACACTATCATAAAACCATTTACCAACCACTTACATAATTTGGCAAAAGCCTTGGTTCATAACATAATTCAATATGTGACAAAATTATTCTCATAGGTAATTTCACAAATTGGCTGAGGGTATACCATTATCAAACCATTATTCAAGCCAAAAACCATCAAGTTAGGGTTAACCATGACCCCTTAGTTTAAAAAACAATTCCCAAGCACCCACATGTGCAAAACCATTATCAAAACATGTATAATCATAATTTAAACCATGGGAAAACAATACAAACATTATGCCTTCAAACCATCAACCATGCTTTTCAAAACCACCATTAATAATTCATGAACAATGTTTAAAACACATGATTTTTGTGATCTAACAATGAAAGAAGGGTCACATGCCTGAGTTACGAAAATTCACAAAGAGAATTTGATCTTTAAGCCTCTAGATTACCATCTTGAAGAAACCCTAGCCCAATTTTCTTGAGAGGTTTAAGAGAGAGTTTAGAGAGTGTTTGATCTTCAAAAGTGTAGAATGAGTGCCTAATAAGTGTTCTAAGAGGTCAGGTTTTAAGGGTTTGGGTTGGAAATGTCCAAAATACACTTAGCTTAAAAGCCGTGGAAAACTCACAGATGGGTACGAGTGGATCCTCTAACTCATCACCATAACATATGAGTGGTACCTTTAATTCATCACTAGATCAGAAAGTTGGACACCACATTCTATCTAATATACGACTCTTTTGACCAACTTATCACAATACAATACAACTAATAACATCAAGTTGTATCTAAGGAATAACATCAAGGGCTAGACATTGGATAACATACCATTTGACCCTAAACCTCTCGTTATAAGAACATGGAACTCTTGTGGAGTCTCTCATAACTAGGATAGAACTTGGCCGGTAACACACTAACCAACTACAACTAGGGTCCCTAGACCCGTCACCACACCATACGACTTATGGAGTGAGTCGTACAATGAACAGAAAGTTCAAGACTCGAGAAATTTGTAATAGCCAAAGTTTGGGGTATTTCACACCTACGCCCCATAGGTTCCCATACAAAAGAGATGATGAAGCATTGAAATTTCCTGTCACCTACGATGGCCACTTATGTGATGTAGGTGCTAGTTAATAACCCATAAATTAATGCCCTAAGTGGTCACCGACTTAGTTTTCCCTGTATGTTCTGGTTTTGATTTCAATGGTTTATATGTACTCTAAATACCCATTTGATATTTTTTAGTCCATTTACGCAATCATATTATTCACAAACATATATTTGATTTTAAGATTGGTTTTTGATCTTGAGTCTCTTTTTCTGGGTTTTTGATTGATTAATTAATTTGAGACTTTGGGTTTTATTCTTTATTGTTTTGAGATTACTTTGATGCTTTCTTTATTGAATTCCATGGCATTTCTTACAACTATGAGTGGCTAAATTCTTTACTAAGGTTATGGAAACCTTGGCAGAATAATGAAGTAGGGGAAGTGTGAGATTCTTCTTGATCATTGTTTACACTTGCATTGTGATGTTCTTCAGTTTAATTGTTTCCTTAGTTGTGGCCAACACTAAGAACCTGCATGTATTTGAGATCATCTTCACAAGAGAGATTAAGATTGGGAAAAAAGATTATAACAATGATTCGAGGCTATCAACCCTCGTCTAATAACTTGATACCCAAAAGGATATAGTTAAACTAGGATCAAAGATAAGGATTAGTAACGCAACACCTAGAGACTCACAAGTTTAAGAGTGATATTTATCAAAGCATTCACAAGACGATTAGCAATACTTATCTTGTCAGATTCTGTATGTATGGCAGCGAGATAGATTTAGCATGAGAAACCTACTGAGTTAGAGAGCCAGGGGAAAACAGTCCTAGAGTTCATCTCAGATTGACTACAACCAAAAGGGATCAAGAATTATTACTTTTTAATGTTTATTACAAAATCCCTTATTTACTTTTCTGCGCTTTCAGCTACTTCAACAAGTTCGAGAAATAGAGTCAACTTATTCCCTGTGGGATCTAACCCAACCTAGGTTGGTTAATATAATTTTATAGTGACTGTGTTGTATATTCTTAGAGGGTATAGTTTGGGAGACATCAAATTTTATTGCCATTGTAAGGGAATACAATTATGAATTTATTAATTGAAGTTGTTGAGGTTTTCAGCTTTTATATTTTTGTTCTTCTTAGGACGTACATTGCTTGATGCCCAGTACTAGGATTCAAGGAAATCCCTTGATCCCATTTGATCCAGAGCCAGAAATAATCTTACAATAGAATTATAGGATGTCAGATCATGATCGTGAAGCTCATCATGAGTTGCCTCAAGATGATCCATAGGAATTACCACCCCTACCTCCTCAGAAGATAGTTATCAAAACTATTGTGTGGTTATTAGCAGAAATAAATGTAAAGAGGGATAATAACCATTCCCAGCGTGCAGCTCAGGAGATAGAGAGAGAGCAAACTAGAGGCAAGAATATGATCGTCGAGCAGAACTCGATAGAGGTAGAAAAGATAGATCTCTATTACCCCCAACTTTTCAGTATTTCCAGCTTTTGTAGATCCAGATAAGGACATTAGGTATGTAGAGCCTATAGAGATAGGAGCCATCATTCCTTCTGAGTTTCTCTAGGGGATAAAGTTTGACATTACTAGTGCTATGATCTAGTTGTTGAATATGAAAGGTGTGATTGCTGACCTGCCGACTGATAACACAGATATGTACCTTATTAATTTTGTTGGAATTTGCACTTCATATAATATACCTAGGGTAAACCAAGAAGCGTTGAGACTCGGGTTGTTCCTATTCTTTCTAACTAGAAAGCTATATTATGGTTAGGGGAACTACTTCGTAGGTCCATTATTACTTGGAACGAGTTACCGAAGTAGTTTTTAGATCACTTCTTCCCTCCAGCCAGAATGCTACAATTGAAGGATGAGATTTATAACTTCAGACAGATGCATTCTGAACAATGTATGAGGCATGGTTTCAATTTATGAAAAAACTTGATCATGGTGCCTAATCAATGAATTTTGGGGAAACATCTACTGGAGATTTTCTATTGTGCCCTGAATACTAGTTCTAAAGCTATGGTTGATTTTATTATGGGAAGAGCATTCATGAACCTTCATCAAAAATCATAGATCAGATTTTTCTTACTAATTGAGGGTGACATACTCGGGAGGCAGAGAGAGGTGCAACCACTTATTCCATTGGTGCTTTTAACGATCATAGAGTCGTAAATAGTTTAGTAACTTAAGAGGTTGCATAACTAGGACAGAGATTGGGTTACTAATGAAATAATTTGCAACTATAAATTATGAGCAGGTTAATATTGTGTGTGCATTAGGTAAAGCTTTTATATATTATTCTAATATGGATGAAAAGTTGAAGTATCTGGATAGAAAGTTGGAGGGTTTTAGAGCCAAGTGCTAATTGCCTGCTCAAGAAAATTAGAACTTGAGGCTAGGGAACCAAGGTTAGAACTACTATAGGGATAGATACAAGGATAAAAGTAGAGAGAGAGATATGGTAACTGGAGGAATAATGATGATTACAAAGAGGAAAGTGGTGCATATGTTCCACCAAGGACCTATTATACTGAGTCAAGGATAGAGGTGTTGCTCACTAAACTAGTTAAGGGTTCAAAAAGTCAAGAAAGTTGTCTTAAGGATATTAAGGTATACATTTCAGGTTTGACCCAGAAAGTAGAATTGCATGCTACTGCAATAAACAAACTTTATTAGCAAATTGGTTAGATGTCAGCGACCTTGAATTAGCGCCAAATGGGCACTCTTTCGATTAATATTGCACCGAATCCAAAAAATGACAATTATTGTTTGGCCATATCCACTCGGAGTGGTAAGGCCACTATTTATCCTCTCATGCTTATAATTAATGAATATTAGAATAATATGGTTGATATAAATAAGGAACCCAAAGTGGAATCTAAATAGTTGGTGAATAGTGATAAGTCATCACAAAAATTGATGGGTGTTGATAAAAATTTGAGAATGATAAAGGTAAAGAAAAGACAGATGAGCCAATAATAAAGATTATTCTATGACCTTCCCCACCTTTTCCTCAAAGGTTGAAAAAGAAACAACAGGAATGGAAGTAGCAGAAGTTTTTGTCGATGTTGAAAGTAATGTCTGTTAATATTTCTTTTAAATAAGAATTATAGCAGATGCTTGGATACTCTAAGTTCATAAAGGATTTGGTTACTAGAAAGTGGACAGTGAGTTTTGAGCCCACTAATAATGTTCATCATTGCAGTGCCATTGCTTCTCGATGATTGGTTAAGAAGAAGAAGAAGGACCCCAAAGCATTTACTATCCATTTACCACTGGGTTCTTTAACTTTTCTTGAGCTCTATGTAATTTAGGACTTAGTATCAATCTGATGTCATTGATAGTACATGTAGTAGAGGTTGGGGGTACCCAAACCTACATCTATAAAGTTGTTGATGGTTGACCAGACCATGAAAAATAGATTGGTATTCTGTGTGATGTTTTTGTAAAAATGGAATCCTTTATATTCCAATCTAATTTTGTGAACCTTGACTATGAGGTTAAGTTAGAAGTCTTTATTATCTTAGGAAGGCCTTTCCTAGCTATGGGTAGGGCCTTGGTTGACATGGTGATAAGGCAGATGAAGTTTAGACTTAAGGTTGAGAAAGTTACTTTTAATTTGAGTCCATCTATATGACAACTGAAGGATATATGAGTGGCATTCGTGATTAATACTATTGATGATGATGCAGTGACTGTGTCCATTCAAGAAAGATTAGGGTTGAGGCATTAGTAATAGTTATCATAAACTTTGACAATGATATCATTGATGAGTATGATAAGATGGTGAGCAAACTATATGGAAAAAGTTCTTATATTTATGCTCTGAAGAAGCCAGATCTTGATCTAATGAATAGAACCATTCCTCCAGCTGGACCATTTATTAAGGAAACAACAGTCTTGGAATTGAAACCCCTCCCATCTCACTTATGTTATATATTTTTAGGGTCCAACAATACCTTAATGATCATAATTGTTGCTGATTCATTAGAGACATAGGTTGAAGCTTTGATCTCAGTGTTTTAGAGGTTCAAGAGGTCCACAGGATGGACTACTACAGATATTATGGGGTTTCCACCCGGTATTTGCACTCGTAAGATGAAGCTTGAACCAGAATATATATCCAACATAGGGCACCAACGTTAGTTGAATTCTCCTGTGTAGGAGGTAGTGAAGAAAAAGATCATCAAGTGGTTATGTATTGGAGTGGTTTACCACATAGAGGACAGTGAGTAGGTTAACCTAGTTTAATGTGTACCTAAGAAGGCTGGGATCACTTTGGGCCAAAATGAGAAGAATGAATTGGTTCCCATAAGACCAATTACTAGATGGAGAGTATGCATGGATTATAGGAAGTTTAATACTTAGACTCAAAAGGACCATTTCCCTATGTTATTCAGGGATCAGATGCAGGATAGACTCATAGGAAGGGGTTGCTACTATTTTCTTAATGGGTACTCAAGATACAATCAGATTTTGATTGATCTCAAAGACCAAACAAAGAATTCTTTTACTTGACCTTATGGGGCATTTGCGTTCAAGTGGGTGGCATTTGGACTATGCAATGATCCTGCCACCTTATAGCTGTGTATGATGTCTATAATTTCTGACTTAGTGGAA
Organism: Capsicum annuum; assembly: GCF_002878395.1. Taxonomy (NCBI): domain Eukaryota; kingdom Viridiplantae; phylum Streptophyta; class Magnoliopsida; order Solanales; family Solanaceae; genus Capsicum; species Capsicum annuum. The sequence continues at coordinate 92,559,829 of NC_061120.1, read as the reverse complement.
GATAGTATAGAGGTATTCATGGATGACTTTTTGGTATTTGGGGACTCCTTTGATGATTGTTTGGACCATTTAGCCAACACACTCCAAAGATATGAGGAATACAATCTGGTGTTAAATTAGAAGAAATGCCATTTTATGGTGAAGGAAGGTATTGTTCTCAGTCACAAAATATCAAAGCAAGGTATTGAGGTGGATAGAGCAAAGATAAAAGTGATTGAAAAATTGCCTTCATCGGTCTCAATTAAGGGTATCTGAAGTTTTTTGGGTCATGCTAGCTTTTGTATGAGGGTCATCACTAACTTCTCTAAAATTTCTAGTCCTCTGTGCAAATCTTAGAGAATTAGGTGAAATTTGTATTTTATGATACATGCCTCAAGGCCTTTGAGTGCCTTAATGAGCGGTTGATCTCGGCTCTCATTATTGTGTCCCCTGATTAATCATTACCATTTGAGGTTATGTGTGGTGCTAACGGAGTAACCTTGGGTGCTGTCCTAGGATAAAGGCATGAGAAAATCCTTCACCTAATCTATTATGCCTGCAAGGCATTAAACCCCACATAGAAAAACTATACAGTTACTAGACAAGAGTTACTTGTGGTGGTTTTTTCCATTGAGAAATTCTGGTCTTATTTGATAGGGACCAAAGTCATAGTTCACACAAATCATATAGCTTTGAGCTATCTAATGTCAGATAAAGAAACAAAATTGAGGTTGATATATTGGATTCTCTTATTCCAAAAATTTGACATTGAGGTGAAAGATTAGAAGGGCACTGAGAATCAGGTGTTGATCATTTATATCAACTTGAGGAGGAGGTAATGCAGAAGTTAGGGGATGAGTTTGAGATGATACTTTTCAAGATGAGTGTATCCTGGAAGGATCTTAAGACTTAATCCCTTGATTTGCAGATTTTTCCAACTTTTAGGCAAGTGATATTGTTTTGGAAGATTTGTCATTCTAGTAGAAAAAGCAATTCATGCATGAGGTAAGAAAAGTTTTCTCGAATGGACCTTATCTCTTTTGTATTTATGCTAAGGGTTTTATTCGTAGATATGTTCCTGAGGTGGAGATGATGAGTATCCTTGAGGATTGTCATTCATCACCAGTTAGGGGTCATCATGGTGTACCCGAACAACTAATAAAATTCTATAGTTTGGCATTATTGGCTAACTATCTACAAGGATGCTCATGACTTTGATCAACCCTTTGACCAGTGTCAGCGCCAAGGCAATATCTCACAAAAACATGAACTCCCTATGACACCTATCTTAGAGTTAGAGTTTTTTTATATATGGGGAATTGATTTCATGGGTTTGATTGTGAGCTTCAATGAGATGAAGTACATTCTAGTGGAAGTCGATTATGTTTTGAAGTGGGTAAAGGCGATTGCGCTTTCCAACAATAAAGGTCAAAGTGTTATTGTATTCTTGAAAAAGAATATCTTTTATTGATTTGGCACTCTACGTGCAATTATTAGTGATGGTGGGTCTCACTTTTGTAATTTTCTTTTCAAGGCCCTACTCTAAAAATATAGTATAAAGTATAAGGTGGCAATACCTTATCATCTACAAATGAGTGAGCAGGTTGAGGTCTCCAATAAAGCGATCAAGTCCATATTGGCGAAGAATATGAATGCCAACAGGACTGACTAGTCAAGGATGTTATATAATGCTTTATAGTCCTACCGGACAACTTTTAAGACCCCCTTAGGTGCCTCTCTATATCAACTTTTGTACGGTAAGGAATGCCACTTGGCAGTCAAACTTGAGCACAAGTCACTATGGGCATTAAAAAAACTTAATTTGGAGTGGCATGATGTTCCTAAGTTGAGAATGAGAAAGGTGAATGAGTCGAATGGATTCTGGCTCTGTGCTTATGAGAGTTCTACTTTGTACAAAGAAAAGATGAAGTTGTATCATGATAAGAAGATCAAGATGAGAGTGTTTGAGCCCAGTGATATGGTTTTGTTATATAATTCAAGACTTGCTTGTTCCCTGGCAAGTTGATGTCTAGGTGGTATAGACCATTACCGTGCTTAAGGTGTTTCCACATGGTGCTATTGAGCTTAAATTATATGGTGAAGCCCCATTCAAGGTGAATAGGCAGCGCGTCAAGCACTATTTGGGTAATGTTGATGAGGTAATTGTGGTTGTTGATGTATGCCTTGGCGAAGTTTGCCTAGCCAAGGCATCCGAGTCGTGCTATGAGGTTAGCTTAAGTGCTTCATGGAAGGCAACCTATAGGATTGTTGGTGAAGTCTGAGTAACCTAGCCACGTCGTCCTGCGGCATTAAATCAAGTGTTGGATGGGAGGCAACCCACTATTTTAGTATTCATGTTGTTTTTTTGTAGGGGTAAAACATGAGGAACTACCATGGAACATGGTAAAACAGTGTAAAATTCAGAAAATTCCAGGTAAGGGGACTTATTAATCCACTAATGGGGGTCATAAGTCCCCCATAGGCCAGGTAACTGATGTAATAACTGTCAGAGTGAAAAATCTGAGAATTTTGGGGTCTCTGAACTTTTACTTAAGAGCCTACTTACGGGGGTCAAAAGTACCACTTACAACTTCATAACTGGTGTCATTAGTGTCAGAACAAAAAGTTTAGAGGGACAAAAATTTTTCTGCCACTTACGGGTCGTAGTGGAACTTACAGGACACAAGTTATGCCATAAGTGATAGAAAAATTTTGGTCTAGATTTTAAAAATCAGGGACGAACCCAAGTGGATCCGACCCGGACCGGCCTACCAACACTTTTGAAAACCTAAAATCTGATTCCTATGCCCCATATTCTTAGCATTTGCAACTCCCACCCAACTTTAAACTCTCTTACTTCCTCTTTGATTCTATAAAAGTCAGAACTCCCTCTTGAGTCCATCACTTGCTTGATTAAGAACATTTAAAGGCTAGGGTTTTCTTCACTTTATTAATTTTCAACTTCTATCTCTTGTAATCAAGGTAAATTTTTGGCTCATACTAGTATTTCATTGTGAAGTTAACAAAGCGTGTTGGAACTTGAATATGTATGAAAATTATGTAAAACTCAAAAATATTGTTTTTAGGAGCCTAGAATAATCTAAAAGTTGTCATTGGTGCATTGCACTTGAATAAATAAGTTGTGATCATGCCAAAATGGAAGTAGAAGTTGAAAAACTTGATGAAAACCCAATATTTTGTGTGCCTTTCCTGTGTTTGTAAACTTGATAAGTGTTGTTGTGTGCAAAATTAGACTTGGGCTAAATACATTGTATAGGGATATAAAATTTGGAAAATTCAAAGTACCCTTAGAAAGGTATATATGATGGCACGTACGAGCCACGTAATAGCACTTATAAGTTATAAGTGACTCCATAGGTGTCAGATATAAAGCGCTGAAACTTTAGGGCTTTGTCTAGCACCAACAAAGGAGGCTTAACAGGCGGAAGTGGCACCTACGGCCCATAGGTGGCCTTCGTAAGTGCCCCACCCTGAAAAGTTCTCATTTTCTTTTAAAAAATTTCATTCCCCTCTTCTCTTTCAGGCACTAACAATTGATTCATCAGGTACTATGACACCCAAGAAAATAACGAAGAAAAGAGTGAAGTCGAGGAGTTGAGATGAATCCCTTGATCACAGTGGCTTAATGGAGGAGAAACCGATTTCTTTGAATAGACCAGAGACTCCATGAACTTAAAGGAAAAGATAGGTTGTAGCTGCAGCCGTTGTTGTAGCCACTTTGGGTATCTAGGGCATGCAACCTGCACCCCAATAAGACTCATTCGAGGACTCAGCCTTCATCTACATAGGCCAAGTCCCAGACGACCATATCTAGACCAATTCCTAGGCTGAGGATAAAGTTGGCCAGGACTTCACCACCACACTCTACCCAGTTTAAGGAGTGAGAGCATGCTTATGAGGATAGCTCTTAGGAAGAGAAGTCAGACACCAAACAAAAGGTTGAGTCTAAATTAATTTCTAGTTCGGGGTGAGTAGAAGAACACATAGGACCCCCAGTTTGAGGAGGGGTTAGAGGTTGATTCGGCCTCAGAAATTAATTCTGCATTAGTAGTACCCCATTCAAAAGAAGGTATATCTCAAGTACCACTTCAGGTTTCATCTTCTTCAGCACCTGAAATAGAGCTCCCTGCATAAGATCCTCAGCCTCCCTTATCATTACCAATTGACCCTATTTCTGACTCTACACATGTCTAGACTGTACCAATAGCTGAGATAAACCTGAGATGGTGCATGAAGGGATGCAACTGATTTATGAGCAGTATAGCATTATTACTGTGGTGAGTTGACCTAAGAGGACTATTTAGGCCGAGAGGAGGTTTGATTTACCATGGGTAGCAGGGGCACCAGATATACAACCTTCATTTGAGCCCTACTAGTTTGAATGGATAACTCGGCCCTAGGGATCTTACAGTCAAGCCTTGGTTAAGGAGTTCTATGCTTCTAACATTGTCATAATTTCTTTGGTGACACTTAGAGGAGATAGAGGCATAGAGTAGCCCCCAATTAGAACACACTTTGGTGAGAGGAGTTTAGGTTGATATTTCAGCGATGGCCATCTACCGAGTTCTTTTTGGGTCTGACTATGTAGCTCTAGTGTCTAAAGCAGAGTGTGACTTCCTATTGATATTACCATGAGATAGAACACCATGAGAGATGTTGATTCCGAACAACAGAGGTTGGGTTTGGTGAGATGGATTTCCAATCTAATTTCAGACTTAGGCGATGATGCCTCCTAGATTGAGGGTAAAGGGGAGATTAAGAAGGCGGCACTGTATATCACCGCCAAATATTGGTGGATAGAGGCATGCTTTTGATTTTGTCTTACTACATTAGACAACCTATTAACATGGGATAACGCTGCATCAGTTTCAAGTTTGTTGGTAGTATATGAGGTTGAATTTGCAGCAGTGATTCGATATGAGATGCATGAGTGGGCATTCAGGGACATGACCACTCTTTCCTTCCCCTACCTGATCCAGAGACTATGTGATGAGACAGGTGTTCCTGAGATTCTAGATGTAGATAGGATAATTGAGGTGATGAGCATTGCACATAATAGCATGATCAAGGATCTGGCAAACCCGATCCTTCCATAGAGACCTAGGGTACCTCTAACTTTGATTTCGACCTATTTTGAGGGTCCTACAACTACGATAGTGAATTTTGATAGGATGTACAAGAATTTTGATACGATCATTGATGTTGATGAGGGTTAGCATAGAAATGCACCCGAGGTTGATATAGATAAGGAAGGGGCCTCAACTACTTCTACTTTGGCCTCGGCCTCCACTTCTGAGCTAGTTAGGCCATTTTTTATTCCCCTCAACATACTGCCACTACCATAGCTATAGCCATAAGGCTTATTATTGTACCCTATGAATTTTTATAGAGTCAGTAGAGATACAGGATTAGACTACCACCCACCTGAATGGGTAAGAGTCTGAGCATTCTTCATTGTATGCACAGATCTAGCCTTGGGTTTGGTCAAAGTTAGAGAGTGCTAAGAATCGAATACAAGATATGCTTTAGCTTGTGATGGTGGATTTCACTAGTAAGTTCTATGCCTGGATATATGCTTTTGAGGGTTGGGCTATTGCGCGGTTTTAAAATAAATAAGATCCAGATCTGTCTGACATTAAAAGAGGTGGCCATGATACCAATAGAGGTACGCTCTTTTGTTAAGAGTTAGGTTCTAGTCATACCTTATGTTGTTTTCTCATTCACTCAGCCTATGCCTCTACACCACCCTCAGTGATTTGATTTATTATTGAAGAGAAGTCGGTCCTTATGGTTGGGACTAAGAGAGGTAGAGGGGAGGAGTTGTAAGACCCCTACATTCCATTTGATTAGGCCTTTAAAAAGGCCATTCTTAATTCTAGGGAGTCTGCAACAGCGGATGTAATCAGCTGTTATGAGATAGCAGTGGATGCATCTTCTAGTCATGCCCCGCCACTATCATCGCCTATGCCAGTTGAGATACCAGATGCCCAGATGAGAACGAGCATGAGACGGATGCTTAGTGCATCCCAGGTATGTTTGTACTTCCTTGCTTTATATTATGATCATGCACTGGGGACATTATGTAGTCTTTTAATTGAGAGTGGAGATGTACCACAACCGTTGTGAGTTTTTATTTTTGTGCTTCTTTTCCCATCGACTGCGATATAATAGTAGAACCAATATGTCTAGGAAATATTGTGTCATACTGTATTTGTTTCATGATGGTTTTTGTTTTGTTATTTAGCTAGGTGAAAAATAAGTACCTAAGGCAATTGATGTATTGTGTTTTCATTGTGCTTGAATGTGTTAGAAAAATAATACCCCTCTAAAAAATTTATTGTGAACTATGTGATATTTATATAAATTTGACCATTGTGAATCTCGTTATGGCATTAGTATTAGGGACATAATAATCGTAGCTAGCATTTTCATGAACCGAATAGGTAGTAATTTTTGATAAAACCCTATGCCATGTGTGTGTGAGATGCTTACTTAGTTCCTATTGTGTGTTGAATCCAGAACTTACCCATTTAGTCTTGCCTTGGTTGTAGAATAGTCAGTTAGTAATGAATCATAGGTCGTTCTTAAATTTAGTCCACTTTTAGCTGAAATGAACATCTAAATATGAATAAGTATCCCTTAATCCATAATTTGAACCGGTACAGACTATTTTTCTTATTTTCACATTTCACCTTCAAAGTTTAGTTACAATGAACCTATTTTGGCTCTGGTTCTCCTTGGACATTGTGCATCTCTACTCAAGTAAATCGCCTACATTGACGGTGGCTATCATAGAGGTGCATGACTTGAAGTGGGTATGAAGAAGGGCATAAATAAGACAAAAGAAAGTAAGGTTTAGAGTGGTAGGAAAAAAGAAAAGAAAGAAAGAAATTATGAAAAAAAAAAGAGAAAATCAGTAAAAGAAAAGGAAAGAATAAAAGAAACTGCACCCAACTAGAATAAGCAAATAAAAAGAAAAAGGGAGAAATAAGGAGGAATAAAAGAAAATAGTTGGTTGATCAGTAGACCCCAAATGTAATGGCATTGACAAGGAGGCTTAGTCACTAAATTCCTACATGTACCATACCAGCCCCAAGCCTATGTTACAAGCCGAGTAAAGTCCTATAGTTATTCTAGCCCAACTATCCAAAAAACTAATGTAAGAAAATAAAGGCAAGCTTATGGTATTTTGTGCATATTGTGGAACTTCTTTTGAGAGTGTTAGTGTCTTGTGATTGGCTTTGCATTAATATGCATTATTCTACTGAGTGAGTGAGGCTTCTTTTTTGTGAGGTGCATGGGTTGTGTTGCTAAATGCTTATTTATTCGGGCAGTGAAATTTGTACATATGTTCGATTATGCGTTGCTAATGTAATGCCATATCTTAATCCCTTGGGTCACATTATTGTGCTGCATTGATTCATTTAGTTGGTTTTGAAAAGATTAGAGGCAGTAGGGGTGACATTTTTTAGCTGAAATTGGGATTGACTGTCGTATGTATCTTAGATTTCTATTGATTAAGCACCGTGTTGTGTTTCTATTGTATTTTTATTACCTGATGACATGCAAATATTCTATGTTGAGGGTGTTGATGTGCCATGATTTCATCGCACTTTCGATACTTAAAATTGGAAAATATGCAAGTACTTAGGATTATTTTGGCAGATATGATGTGCTTTTGAGTTTATTTTTTAGGGAACTAGGTTTTGGAGCATAAAATGAAGAACAAGAGTTAAACTTGCAGAAATGCCCAGTTACGATGCCACTTACATTGTGTAGTTCCCATTTACGGCCTTTAAGTGGCTTGTCATAGGTATAAGAGAAGAAACTTAAGAGAATTAGAATGTTGGAGTGACAGCTAGTTACAAGGGGTCACCGACGACCCGTATGTACCACCTACGGCATCGTAGGTACTAGCGTAAGTGTTAGAGAATTGAAGTTCAGAGAAGATGATTTTAGAAGAGTTTCCTGGTACATATGATGAGGTAACCTACAGGATGTAAGTACCACCTACGCTCCGTAGGTACCAGTGCAAAAGAAATGTTGCAACGTTGAAGTTTCCTGTCACCTACTATGGCCACCTATGTGGCGTAGGTGCCACTAATAGGTAGGTGTCGTAAGTGGACACCGACTTATATTTTCCTATACATTTTGGTTTAGATTTTTAGCGCTTTTCAATCACCTCAATTTTAGACCTATCAACCTCTATTTCCTTCTTTGAGATCTTGTGCCCAAGAACTATCCCCTCCTTAACCATGGAGTGACACTTCTCCAAATTCAGAACCAAGTTGCACTTCTCACATATCTAAAGTGCATTTGCTAAGTGAGCCAAAAAGTATCAAATTCATCTCCAATAACATAAATATCATCCATAAATACCTCTATAGTATCCTTAACCATATTATAAAAGATAGACGCCATACAATGTTGAAAAGTGGAGAGAGCATTAAAAAGTACGAATGGCATATTCTTGAACATGAATCAATACCCCGAATAATCATAAAGAAATCAATACCATCCTCCACATGCAAGACAGTTTAGCATTTAGTCCATGAATTGCATAGAAAAGTGATCTTTATACATCCAAGTATTAAGCTTCCAATAATTCATCCAAACTCTCCATCCCTTGATTGGTCTCATCGAAACTAACTCGTTCTTCTTATTAGGGACCATTGTGATCCCACCCTTATTTAGTACATATTGAACCGAGCTCACCTACTTTTTGTAGGCAATAGGGTAAACCACAACTGCATCTAACCGCTTGATGATCTCTTTCTTCACCACCTCTTGTATAGGTGGATTCAGATGATATTGATTCTCAATGCTAGGCACACACACTGGTTCAAGCTGACTCTTCTAAGTGCAAATTTTAGATAGAATCCTAATAATATCCTCAATAGTCCAATCAATGTCCTATTTAAACCTCTACAAAACTGAAATAAGGCCTCAAACTATATATCCACTAAACTGATTCAGAGGGGGATGTCTTCAATTCCAAGACCGATGGCTCCTCAATAGATGGCTAAGCTGGTGGAATCGCTCTATTCTTTAAATTAATATCTAAATTCTTTGGTGATAAGAATATGAAATTCTACCAATAAGAGTGCTTACGATATCATCATACACATAAGTGCCATCACTATCAAAATTCATGATTACTGCCACTAATTCCTTAACCCCAAGGTTTTCCTCAATAGGTGCAGTCAATGCATTTTTATCTATAGTATCTATCATAGACACCACTCGCATATCCTTCAGTTGTTGTATAGACTGACACACATTAAAGGTAATTTGTTCATCATTAAGTCTAAATTCCATCTGTCCAATTTTTTTGTCAACCAATGCCCTACTTGTGGCTAAGATGGGCCTTCCTATGATAATAGAGACATCAAAATCAACCTCATAGTCAAGGATCACAAAGTTAGATGGGAGTATCAAAGAAGACATATTCACCAACATATTACAGAAAATACCAATCGGCTTATTCACAGTGCGATCAACTATCAATAATCTCATAGATGTTGGCTTATGTGCGACAAATTGCTTATACACGACTAGAGGCATCATATTGATGTTGGCTCCCATATTACATAATGCTCACACGAATTTAAAGGACCCAATATTATAAGGAATAATAAAAGCTCCAGGATCCTCCTTCTTCTCAACCAAAGATCGGGAAGCAATAGTATTGCAGTGATGCATTTTATCAAAGGGCTCAAAACTCACCATCCGCTTCTTAGTCACCAACCCCATCATGAATTTTGCATAATCGGGCATCAGCTCCAAAGCTTCCATAAGTGGGATATTCACAAACAATTCCTTCAACATCGACATGAATTTTTTATATTTCCCCTCTTTTGATTTCTTCTTCAACCTTAGAGGAAAAGTTGGAGGAAGTCATGTAATAAGCTTCAAGACTGGTTCGACCTTTTTTCCTTTTCCTTTATCATTATCAGCTCAATTTTCTACACTTGTAGATTTCTGTAATATCTCACCATTAGTCACTAACTTCTCAGTTTCAACTTTGGGTGTATCATCAACATTAACAAAATCATCCTAACCTCATTAACTATGGGCATAGTTTATTCAATAGTAGCCTTACAACTTCGAAAGATGCTGGGTAGATAGTGACTGTCATTCTTAGGATTCTGCAAGGTATTGCTTAGAAAAGTGATCGAGTGGCGTTGATTCAATGTAGCCAATATTTTACCAAACTACTACTAAAGTTGCTTAATCACAGTAACATGCGATTCTACTTTCTGGCTCAGCAGTGATATTTCTACCTTAATCTCCTTAAGTCAACTCTTTTGTCTCTATGAACCCTTAACCAACTATGTCAATAATGCTTCTATGCTCAAGTCAGCATCATAGTTCCCCAGTGGAATATATAGACCACTTCTCTCCTTATAATCATCCTTTCTACTCTAGTCACCATCCTTTTCTCTACTCATATCTCTATATCGATCCCATATTAGTTCTAACCTTTATTTCCTTACCTTGAGTTCCAAGTGTCCTATTGGATCCTTGGCCCTTGGCTTGGTAACTCTCCATCTCTCTATCTAGATACTTAGCTTCCTTCTTAGTATCAGACTTGTAAAGTCTAGAAGATTTACCTTGTGCGCCCATATCATTCACTTTTTCATCTCCCATAGTTTTAAACTGCTTGGTAAGCAAACCAATCTCCGTCCTCAGTTGTGCTACCACTTAAGCCATTGTTTTATCTAGGGCTCTCTTCTCACTAGAAGAACCAATATCATAAGTACCGACTTTCTATTCTTCATCTCGAGTATGCCATCTATGGTTTGTTTTAGTGATTCGATCTAAGACTTTAGCAACCTGATCCCAACAAAGAATCATGAAGGCCATACTAGTAATAGTATCAGCAATTGCTTTGGTGTTTGCATACAGAGATCTATAGAATATCTTGAGAAAATTCCTCCCTAAAATTTTATGATTAGAAATATTTATTATCTTCTTCTTGAACATCAACCAAGTCTTCTACTATGCCTCTGAATGCAATTATCTTGAAATATAAATCTCATCCTTCAACTACAGCATTCTAGAAGGCAGAAAAAATTGTCAAAGAATTATGTTCACAACTCATTCTAAGTGGTGATAGACCCATGAGGTAGTTCCCTTAACCATAAGGTCGCTTTCCCTATAAGAGAGAATAGGAACAACCTGAGTTTCAAAGTTTCCTGACCCACTTCTGGTAGATTATATGAGTGCAAATTCCAACAAAGTTCATAATGTGCATGTTTGCATCATCAGTAAGAAAACCTACAAACACACCCTTCAGATTCAGCAACTAAATCATTGCACTCGTACTGACAAATTTCATTCCTCAAGGCAACTCTGGAGGAACGATAGCTTCTGTATCAATCGGTTCAACATACCCAAATCTTCTTCTAGATCATCATAAACTGACAAGTAATGATAAGTAGGTGGTTGAACTCTATCTTTTAAGTTTATCTCTATCAAGTGCTACTCGATCGTCTTCTACCTCCTATAAATCCCTCTCCTCAGCACATTGAGCTAGTGCTAATCTTTTATTCTCTTTATCTAATAATTGGTTAGTAGTTTTCTCAATAGTTTCATGAGCATCAACTGGAGGTGGCCAATTTAATACATTGGGATTACCTTAAATCCCCTTGTATTGGGATCCATGATCATACTCTTCCATCTTATGGTTCTATCATAAGGTTCATTCAAGATCATGATCGAAAAGAATCAGGGGATTCCCTTGACTCATAGTGTTGGGCATACATCGGCGTATACCCCAAAAAGTAGTAGAAAACCAAAAACTAACAATCTCAATCAATCAATATGTAATTGTATTCCCCAACAATGGCGCCAAACTTTGATGTCACCAAAAATATACCTCCTAAAAAGTACAACATAGTCACTTGTCAAATACAGAACCTAAAAAGGTTAGGGTTGAACCCGCAGGGTACATGACAGAAATCAGTTAGAAGATTGCTGATGTAGTTGTAAACTGCAGAAAGTAAATGAGTTTTTTTTGTAAGAACAGTAGTAATACTAACATTGTTGTCCAATAGGGTTGTTATAAGTATGAGACAATCACTAGGATTGTGTTCCCCCTGACTTCTTAACTTGAAGACTAACCATGCTCGTCAAGCTATCTTGATGCCTTGCATACAAAACCTAACAAGTTATGTATCACCTAAATGTCTCTTAAACTTGGTATGGGTAAATTTCATTCATCTTCTCTCATTCTCATCATGTCACATTGCTAACCTTTGTCCTGGGTCCTAAATTAACTATCTCCTATCAGTGTTAAGTCAATTAGATAAAGGCTGGTAGCTTCAAATTACTATTGTAATCTTTTTTTCCAAATCTCAACCTCTCTCACATGTTAGTATCGAATACAGGAAGGTTCCAAACATTTGCAAATGTTAAGACAGCAATTAAAGCAAAGAAAACCACAATACATGCAACAACTCCACTCAAGAATGACTTTGAACTTTCTTTACTTGTTAATCCACCAGGGTTTCCACAACTCTAGTTATGGGGTTTAGCTACTCATGATCATAAGAACACACATATAGTTCATAATTGAAAGCATATGAATGATCTCATATATAATTAAGAATGAAAACGAAAATCTCAACTTTATGTCAGACCCTAACAACCAAGAACAAAAATTCCAAGATCAAAAGTGTACCTCAGAACTAAAAAAAATGTAATATGTAAAGTGCGTAAAATAATAATGAAACATCCCATGGGTATTTATAGATACATCAAAAAACCTAGAAAATCTAGCCAAAATAAAGTAGGAAAATAGGGACGACACCAACCTACAATTGCACTTGCGGTTCGTAGGTAGTACCTATAGGCCAACGGTAGGTTTGTAGGAATTAGAGGGATCTTTAGCTTTTAGAACCCCTACCTACGAGGGGTACCTACGGGGCCATAGGTAGTTCCTATGCTTCGTAGGTAGGGTCCATAGGAGTCAAATCAAGGCTTCAACTCTCGAACTTGAGCTCTGCTATCTACTTGGGCCACCTATAGGCCCGTAGGTAGTAACTATGGCCCGTACGTAGTTTTTCTATTTCAGTTCACACTCTTTTCTCCTTCTCTCCTATGAACCCTATTTTCCTGTAAAACCAACATAAAAACACATTACATCTAACTAAATGGCCTAAGTACTTTCATAATTTCCTGGTTTTAAGCATTAAAAGTGCCATGAAACCATGGCATATCATGTACCAGACAACACCTCTAGCGGTAAGGTATCTACTAAAACACTCAAAATTCCTAATGCTGGATCTTAAAGAATTTAGGTGGTCACAAACTCTATGGAGCCTGGGCTGGCCCTAAATTGTCTAACTGACATTAAAGATCTTCGACATTAATCTCTATCCCTCTAACCTTACACTAATCTAAAACTTTGGAAACATGTGCAAAAGTCTCATCCACATCTATTGATACCCTTGTACTATCCATCTACAAAACAATGGAGTCAAAAAAAGTATTAGAGGTTCATAGAAATATGGACACACGACAGGGAGTCAAGAATAGAATTTCCTAAGAATGCCCTATAGGCTTTAAAAAATAGGATACAAGCATCTCCGCATCGATCCGTAAGACTCAACTAGATACTTAGCTCTTGTACGAACACACTGGTAAGACCTACCACTAATACCAATTTGTGATAACCCAACTTCTCACATCATGATGGAACCTATTATAAGCCACTGGTAGGTAAGCCAACCCGTACTCCAAAGTAGATAGTAACGAACTACTAATAGGAATGAAGAAACAGCAGAAAGGAATCTAATAGAGAGACTAATATAAAAATGAAATCCCAAGACTGGTGAAGTCAGTACAAGAGCTTTTAATATAGTAAGAGTAAAAGTGAAATACAAAATAGATACATGTACAAACCATCTCTGAAATACAAAATAGAGATCAATCTAATCAATACAAGGGAGAGCATGAATACTCTGATCATTAGGAGCTCACCCCAAATCTCTGATTCACCCTAACAAATCATCAAGTGATGAGTTAAAATGGCCCCTCAAGATATGATGGTAATTTGTAGTTAGTCTAATCTACCCAAAAACACACCAATGTAAAATGGAATTTATTTTCCAAAAAAAAAAAAAAAGCTTACACAAATTAAAAAGAAAAAAACCTTCAATCTTAATTTTGTTTGATCCTTTTACATTCTCTGTTTGACACATAAATCTAGAGTTTTTATGTCATAGTTGTTTCACACAATGTACACGTCAACAATAAGAACTTGTACTATGATCTACAGGCTATAGAAGTGTAGTTCGAGTACCAAACATGTGTTACTCAGCAGGTATTGACCAATTGAGCTCTAAAGATAATGTATGCATAAATAACATATAAAGCAGGAAAATAAACTATAGGCAATTATCCAAGGAACTAAACATAAAAATACTAGTGAAGAAATAAGGATAAAGTATCCTATTCTAGCAATATTCAGGAACTAAAGTACAATGTCATACATCTCTAACCAATATACCAATGAAGAGTGAAAGAGGGATATGTAGTAGTACTACAAAGGCAATGGATACATATAAAATATGTATTGATAAGAAAAGGAAGGGATGTAAAGTAGTACCATATATATATGTATACATATATAAAATTGAACTTAAAGTAATAACTTAAGGGAGCCAACCTAATATCTCGAGAAATCCAAGCCAAGTAGGAAAGCCAATTCTAGCATAATCAGGGTCTCTAACTAAAGGGTAACTAAACATGATATAATATAACAATAGCATATCCTACTATGAGAAAAAAGAGGAACAAAAAATATACCAACAATCTTGGGCACTATTCCATAATCATCCTGCCCGGAACTAACCATAATAACCAACAACAAATTAACTAGCTAGTTCAGGCTACAATAACCTAATCGATCACCCATAAGTCCGAAAGGTTCAAGCAAGCGCTATGCAAACAATAATCATAGCTTATACCTATCCCCCATAAGGTCGATAGATATAAGCACCAAATAATTATACTAGTGATAGGAAATGCATATGAATGAACTAATGTAGCATAGACTGATAGTGTCATGTCCAATCAAAGTACCATATTAAATCAAGTGTATACACCTCCTCCAACTTAGTAGCTTACAAATATAGGACCTACAAAGAAAATCCTTCTCCAACACTCTCGCTGATGGATGAAGAGTCCTATAAGGGACTCGACATATCCGTATACACTACTTGGTCCTAAATCAGGACTTCAAATAACCACATAATCAATCTGCTTTGTCCAATTTTGGAGAAATATATAAGTATAAAAAATTCTTAGACTCAAACCAAGGCTAAAAGAGTGTAAATTCACAAATCCATTGCCCGAGATCAAGTTTGGGACTAAATCTAAATAATAATATGAAAAGGGTCAAAATCTTCTTCGATCAAAGTAAATAGTAGTGACAAATGAGTACATTAATAATGGACCAGGATCAACCTCAATCTAATTTCTAAAATAGCATATTTAGTTCCAAAAGCCCATAATTCATTAAATAATAGGGTATGATTCTCATTGTAAAAAGATTATTTTAAAAGAGTGAATCAAGAATAATTTATTTTTTAGAAATTCGTAGTAAAATCAAGATTTTGGTTTGAATTGTACCACTAAGTAAGCATAAATGTGCCAAAAACTATGCATGTCATAACCAGTATCTAAATGAAATAACTATAAGAGACTAAACATTTATAAATTAGAATTATGTCCTTTTAAGGATAGGGTACTCACCTGAAGTCCAACTGGTATCATAACCATGACCTCGGTCCTAACAGTATGTAATTAACATAATAATAACACCATATTTTGGGAAACTACTATCCAAATCACTAAGTCAATGATAGGTTTGGTACTATAGGATTGATAATCTCAATATATGGTCAACGTACTTATAATCAAATATAATAGCATTCTATGGCCATAACAGATATCCTATGTTAAGGTTTGGGTCACATTTCTATCCTAAATTCCCTAAATAGGTTAAGTCATGATATACTTGTAATAATCCCATCCTATAATCCCTACCTAGCATGCAATCTATACATGACACCATCTCATAGAGAAAAGTAGATCAAAGTCTACCTCAATGTCGAACCATAATCTTGAATCATCCATGAATTGCTTATCTTTGCTCCACGATCCTAAATTGTCACCATACTACTAAAATAATAATCTACACATCAATAAGAGTAAAATAAGACCCATATTGCAATATAAACTACAAGACAAAAATTAGGTCAAAAATGGGTCCGTGGGGCTTGCTAAAAGAATCCAAAAAATAAATTCATCAACAAGTCCCTTGAAGTACAAGAAATGTGTTCTCAAAACTTGAACATAAATAGATTATAAATTAGGGCATTTATGTGCCATGGGTTCACGACACTTTTGATGCTTAAAATGAGGAAATTATGCATGAATTTAGGTATTCTTGTTAGACATAATGTGCGTTTGTGTTGATTTTGTAGGAAAATAGGGTTTAGAGAAAAGAATGAGAAAAAGGATTAAGAGTTGTTGAAGTGGTAACCCACAAGTCAACTTACGATTCATGAGTAGTACCTATAAATCATGAGTAGTAGAAGTAAGTTGAGTTCTAAAGACGTATATTGAGTGTGTTTCCTATGAGTCTATGTACGGCTCTTAGGTGCAACCCACGACTTGTGGGTTAAAATCTTGTGTTGAGATTTACAAAGGTTGAGATATGCTCTGATTTCTATGACTTGAAGGCACGATTCTTGGGTTGTACCTACTACTCAACTCATGAATCGTAAGTTGTTGCCGACCCAGATTTCCTACACTATTTAGGATAGATTTTATTTTGTATCTATAAATACTTCTTGGATGTTTTATTATCATTTTACTCACTCTACATACTTATTACATTATTTTGAGTTTTGAGATCATTATTGATCTTGGAATTATTTTTCTCAATTTTTAGCGTTTATAATTAAATTAAAATTTTGGGTTTCATCTTATTCATTATAAGTTCAACATTATGTTTCCATCTTGTAATGACACTTTAAGTAATTTCCTTGATATGTGTTCATTTTTGGTATTTTCATCCTTCCTACAATGGCTATAAGTCATTTATGACTTACCAGAACTGTCAGCTCGATTATCGAATAATTCATTTGGATTTTAGGCTCATTTCTCTATTTTGGTGCTTTAGCAATTTAGGATTTAGTTTCGAAACAAAACTCCTAGAAGACGACCTCAGATAAGAATTCCAATAATCCATTAGATCCAAAATATTGATTTTGAGGTAAAAGGATCCTTAGTTCAAGACCTGAGGCTTTTAGAATCATTTTGGGTCAATAGGAAAATTATACCCAAAAAAACTATACGTGTGGGCCCCATTGAGACTGAAATGTTGAATTTGGCATGGTAGGATAATTTATTTGTGGGCATGGGGTTCTGAATGAATTCTAATCATCCGATCAATGTACATTTTGGACTTGGTAAAAATCTGGTGCATGGCACCTGATAGGTCCACTTATGCGCCTATTGGACCACTTTAGTGCTCAACGGTTTAGCGCCAATGGGTCACTTTAGAATCCCTGACCTAATGGTTGGGGTCTACTTTAGTGGTTAATGGATGCTAAAGTGGACAGCTCTTTAGAGCCATTGTGGTTGCTTTAGTGTCACCCACAACTGTTGCCAGACTGCTAATGCGGTTGAGATACTACTTTAGCAATAGGCGCTTTAGCGCTTAGGTGTCCACTTTAGCAGCACAAGATGCCTTTTTATTCACATTTTCCCCATCCAATTTCTGCCATTTCTTCCATTATTTTCACTCCTAGTTGAGAGCTCAATGAAAGAAAAAGGTGGAAAATCAGCCATTGAAGCTAAGGTAAGATAGTCTAATATTCCTTGGTCACTTCCCATTAATTTTTTCTTCAATTTCCATCCTAAGTCATGGTAAACTCTTAAATTTAGTTCTTAAGTTGATTTGAGACCTTATTAAGCTCCATTTATGTTTAAATTTTGAGCACATATTTCTTCTCCTTCGAGAGAACTCATACAGATTAAATTTTTTATTCTGTTTGTAGGCCCCGAGAGCCCGTTCTTGACGTAAATTTCAACCCAACCCTTATGGGTCTCATTTTACTCCTGACGAAATCTAGATTACTATTTTTATAGTGTGGCGGCATTTTAGGATATAAAGTAGAAGCGGACAATTCAAGAAATTGTGGCTTGGCATCGAGGTAGGCTTTGTCTACTCTTCTTCATGAGATAGTGTATTATATATATTGAATATTAGATTCGGATTTTAGGATGTGATTATGTGTAGAACACTGTGACTTAACTGAATTTATGAGTTTAAGGATAGCAGGGTGAATCAACCATTAAGATCAAATACGTATTACACTTCTAGGATCCTATTACCCTAGGTTGCTATCATGTTAGCCATAGTTGAGGCTAATAATCCTTTATTATAAGGTTACTACCTTAAATTGCCGGATTATGATGGTTTTCTAGATTAATATATGGTTATGTCGATTGTATATTATTGGGCCCAAGGTCGTGATTATGACATTAATTGGATTCCAGGCGAGTGATTTATTCTTGTAAAGAATATAGTCGTAGTTTATAGACATTTAGATGCGTATAATCATATTATCTGGATATTGGTGATGGCATGCATAGATTCAGTGTAATCATTCTCACTAAAATAGTAAATGGTACGTTTCCAACTAAAAACATGGTTTTACTATTATTTTTCTAAAAAGGAATTTATTCCCACTTTTTACTTTTAAAATGGATTCTTTCATAAGAAGAAATCTACCACCTTAGTGAATGATTTATGAGCCTTTATGACTAAAAATGATATTTTAGAGATTTTACCAAGATATATTCTGTTCCATAATTTTTACTACTACTATTTACCTCGATCGAGAGAGAGTGTGACCCTTTTTAGACTTTTATGATGATTTAGCCCCAAAACATCCCTCAAACAATGTATTTGTAGATTTATAGACTCTTTTAGCATGGTTTAAGTTCATGCATTTATATATATATATATATATATATATATATATATATATATATACACACATATTATATGTAGTACCCGATGTAGTGGAATGATGATAATGATGGTTACTGGAAATTTGGATCAAGAACAGATTAGGTATACAGGTACTCTCGAACCCCCAAGGAGCTCCTTCATCTATGGGCCATCGTGATGGAGAAGAGAGGTCATCGTAGGTCCTGCCTTTGCGAGTCATTGAGCCTGAAGAGGTGTATACTCTGGGTTATTTTCTAGTACTTGGATCGATTATAGAATTATGGATTCACTTTGTATTCATCCTTCCATACGCATAGCCTATCCCCAATATGTTCTTATATATATTAACCTTAGGGGGGTTGTATAGGTATAGGTGATGAGTATTATTTGGGGTGTGTTGTGTGTTGATTGGACCTTCTGGGTTATAGGGCCCGCTTTAGGTATTGTTTGTTTAGGCTAGCTGGTTACTTTATGTTGTCATTGTTATTATGGTTAGTTCGTGAAAAATTGATTGTCGGACTGGTACTGAGATTCAATGTATGATTCTGATTTCTTTCTCTTATGGTTATTTTTCTATGCATGATTATCCCATGGTTAGGCATTATGGTTTTAGACCCTATTTATGTTAGCACTAGTTCCTACTATGATTAGAAGGCATTGAGATTCTAGTATGACTACTTTAGGTTTTACCTTTGAGTTAGCTTACCATATATCCCTCTCTCCCTTCATTCATTCATGTTGTATATTCATTCATTGGTCTTATATACTATTATATATTCTTCCTTTACTCTTAATTTATATATTGGCTAGCGAAATGTAGTATAGTGCTTGGGTTCTTAAGATGAATAGAATAGAGTATTATAAGGGTAAAGTCAACATTTCCACCCTAAACTATATTCAAAAAGTCAAAGACACACCTAAAATTTTGAAGTGACCTAACACGTACTTATACTATTTAAAAGTGAATTTATTTACCCCTTAAAACGTCACAACCAGATTGTCCTGAATGTGTATTACACGCGCTGACACGTGTCAATAGCATATTTTTTCACTTCTTTTGCTTTTTCCCTAAATTAGTGACCAATTCCAATCTTATCTTTTAGTTTAAATCTAGGCAAAGACCTTTTATTGATAAAATAAATGGATTCGATTGGGTCAAAGCGACCCGAATCCAACAAGTTAAATAACTTCAATTCTTTCACTGTTTCACAACCTTTCACCATCTTTGTGAAATTCAAAAAACCCAAACCCAATTCGATAAAATTCAAGCAAATCATAGCCAAATGGTATGCAAACACAGAACTCAATTCTTGAAATTCAAAAAACCCATAATCCAGTTCAGTAAAATTCAAGTAATTTACAATCCAGATCGTAAATACAAGATATCCATAATCCAACTTTGTAAAATTTGATAAATTCAGAACATAATTTGAAAAATTTGAGAAACCCACAACACAATTCAGTAAAATTCAAGAAACCCAAAACCTAACTAGTGAAATTTAAGATACCCACAACCCAATTTTGTAAAATTTAAACAACCCATAATCCAATTTAATTCCCGATTACCTATAACAAAATACCAAAAAAATAAAGAAAAAAAAATAAAAGAATAAGTGTATCTGTGAACTCATCGATGAATTAACGGAGGTTGGGAGAAGAAATGAAGCTAAGGAATTAGAGATAGAGTTAGAAAAGAGAGGAGAAAATATTGTAGAAGACAAAGATGAAGAGAACAAAAAGAAGAAAAGGAAAAACACATAAAAAGGTAAAGAAAGAAAATAAAAACTATATAAATTTAAACAAAAAACTAATAAATATAATTAGTTGATAATATCTAATTGAATGATGACATGTGGACATTTTAATAAGCTTTTATCTTTTTTTTCTTTTCACGTGTGTGTAAGACTGCATATCACATTCTTTGCCAAATCTGCTTTTAGGGGTAAAATTCACTTTTAAATAATATAGGTGTGTATTAGGTTATTTCAATATTTTAGGTGTGTCTTTGACTTTTCGGGTATAGTTTAAGGTGGAAATGATGACTTTTTCCTCTATTTTTATTACTTCCTTAGTCTTATTATGTTAGTTTCTGGATATTTGGGTGTAGTTTACATTCCTTCTTGCAAGTTACTTATATTTGCATTATATTTAATGCTCAGGTGTCAACTGCCTATGGAGAACCACATGTTTTGTACTCATACGATACTTTTGCAGCCTGCAAATCATAGTATATTTTATCGACATTATTTTGTGCATCGTGTAGAGCAACTATGGTCTGAATCCTTAGGGTGATCTCCCACATTCGGAGTATTATCATTCTTCCTCTTATGTACTAGACTAATCTCTATGTTGTATTCGTAGATGGGTTGCACCTGTATATTCATTAAGTACTTCATTTTGTAATTTTATTATTACATTAGAAGCTCTTGTACTGATTCTACCAGGTTTTGTGACTGTCTTATAAGTAAAAGTCTTTAATCTTATTTATTCCATATTTTTCTGTTATTTTTCTTGGTAGTTCATTACTAGCCATTCCATATTATGGGTTGGCTTACCTACTAGTAGGTTATAGTAGGTGTCATCATGACCCAAAAAGTTAGCTCATGACAAATTGGTATCAGAGCCTAGGTTTATCGATGTGTTTGTACAAGAGCTTAGTGTTTAGTGTAGTTTTGTAGATTGGTACGAAGATATTCGTAACCTATCTTTGAAATGCTACAGGGCATTCTTAGGAAATTGTATTCTTGACAACTTGTCGTGTGTCTGTGTTTCTATGAACCTCAAGTACGTTCTTTGACTCTATTATATCAGTGATGAATTATGCAAGGTAGTCGATAGATGTAGACTGGACTTCAGCACATATTTCCAGAGTTTCAGTGCAGTGTTGGACAAGGAGCCAGGGATGGATGTCAAATATCTTCAGTATCAGTCAGAGGATTTGGGGCAAGCCTAGAGTCCGATGGAGCTCATGGTTGCTTTAGCCTTTTGCGATTCAATATTGGGGATTCTGAGTATTTTTTTAGATATCTCACAGCCAAGGATGACATCTGGTTTTTCAAGTAGTTCTTAGGACAGAGTCAGGTTTGTTGGTGTTCAGCAGGGTTCCTTGTCGACTTTAGAGTGTGAGATTAGGTTTTTTGAGTAGGCCAGGCATACTCCCATGCTATATCATTTAGAGAATGAGATGGTGCATAAATTTATTAGAAGATTAACAGTTTTACTCTATGTGGTGTCAGAGCACTTGATAGCAGCTGGTCTTCCTTCCCTTAAGTTGTTCAAGCAAGGACCATAGAGAGAGCATATATTAAGACTTATGGAGGTGGCAGTAAGAGGCCATGATATCAATATAGTGCTATTGGTATTTCATTTGGGAGTGAGGAACATTTTGATAGGTCATGCTTCACTTGCAACCTATTGGTTTTATAATGGTAGCATTTCAGACTATAGGTGGCTCTCAGATTAGCAATGGTGATTATAGTGGGCAAAGTTCTCATCGAACCTTTTCAAGTATTTGATATGGGTCTTCAAACCGTGGTGACTATTTTGGATCAGGAGGGGCAACACCTCAAAGTATTTTGGGAGCTTACTGTGGTTGTGGCAAAATTACTCATTGGTCTAGAGAGTGCCCCAAATATGAGTTGGTTGTTCACACTGGATCAACGTCTATTCGTTACTAGCCTAGAGTTCTTGAGTGTGTCATGATTGCAGAGAAGATGGTCATTAGTGGAGAGTTCCATCGATGCTAGTTGGTGAGCTAGTTAAGGTCAGCTCATATTTCATGCTAGGCCAGGGCTTCAAGGGTTTGCTATGACTATAGAGAGATTAGTCACTGCTCCAGAGAATATCCCTGATGTGGGTTATTATTTGTTCGGCTAATTCAAATCAGTCTCAAAGTGTTGTGTCGCCTTCAGTTAGAGGCAGTACGTTTAGTGCCTCAGTTGATGATTTAAACACTCAGTCCAAACATATACCCGCTCAAATTCATTCTTCCATGGGCATGTTAGATATGTGACTTCGGACTCCACTATAATAGGTGCAACTTTTATTTCCTGACTTTGCCTTTTTATTTAAGTGTATTAAGGTTTTTGTAACCCATCAATGATTATGAACCATGGTAGGTTTACATTGATTGTTCTATGCCTTGGTGCAAAGTTCATGCTTATATGACTACTTCCTCTAGACGATTTCTTTAGTAATAGATAAAATAGAACAATGTTGATATTTTCCTAAAGGAGTGGAATTCAGGTTAGAGTCCCACATACCTTGACATATTGTCCTTCTTATAGCCCTATAATGGTGCTTGTTGTTGATTTTATTTTGGTATCACCTACCCTTTATTTTAATATTTATACTACTGCTGTTATCATTGTCATTAATTGATGTTAATCGATCCTCACTTGGTAGATGTCTATGCTAGCATTATCTGGTTAGAACTCCCTTCCTCATAGTTCTTATTCATTAGCTTGGGCGGCTATCTTAGTTAGATGACTTCTTTCTTGTAGCGAGATGAGGATGGTTATTTTTTCTTTTTACTAGTTATGCTAGATCAATTGTAGAGTGAGTTATAGTAGGGAAGGTAAGTTGACCTTCTATGGTTTTGTTATAGTTCTAGAGTTGGTGATTGGGATATATAACCCATTTTTGAGTTTGACCAATTGGGGTTCATTCATCTAATTTGGCTAGTTTATCACCGGATAGTGGCCTTGTTGTTGATATTGGGAGGTCTTGGATTTGCCTTTCAAGTTTTTTGGGTTTGCCTCCTAGTGATAGATTTGATCTTAGTATTGGTGTAGAATTGGGTACTCTATTCTTACTAAGATGCGGTTCTTGTTCTAGTGGAGTTAGAGAGTTGGAAATAGGTGATCTTTCCTATGACGGTTTTCTCAGTTGGTTAATTAAGTGCTCATTATCAAGATAGAGCATTGGGTTGATCAGTTTCTAGCTAAGGTTGCATTTCTCAAAGTTGCTAAATTTTTTTGTTATATTGAGTACAGTTGGCGACCTTGGGGAGTTCTTGAGCATGCTTTGCTGGTTCATGACCTTAGTTGATATAGAGTTGATTGTTTATGCTTTCAGACGGTGATTTACCCTCCGTTGTGATTTTGTTCTTTAGCTATGTTTTGGTTTCGATTTTCGCATGATTCAGTAAGAATTTCTTAGATTTGGATACTAAGATCAATTGGGTATTAGGCCTTAGATCAGACTTGTTAGCTCAATTTTGAATTTGACACCTTGGAATGGTAATTTGAAGGTTATGATGGATTCAGAGTGTGGATGTTAACCTATCTTTAGGTTTGGTTTGGGTAGTTAAGATAGGATGGTTCATCCTTTTTGTTGATATTCAACCGGAATTTATAGATCTTGGGTGTAACCTTCATTTTTAGACTTGTCTCAATCAAGATTTCATTTATAGGCTGGCTAAGCCTACTTTTCACCTACCTATTAGGTCTTCTTCAGTTTAAATTAATTGGGGTCGTTATATGTTCATATGATAGTCTGTTGACACATTGTTGGCTCCTTCAGTATTGATGTCAATTTTAAGTTATCATTAGAATATTAGATGATCTACTCAGTAAGAATAGTATGCTTGAGTTAGATTCAGCTTGGCTTCATCCTCGGTTGATGGGACCTCATGGAGAGAATTGTTCAATGGTGAGTATTTCTACTTCAAACTCCTAATTTTTAGTTTTAATGGTCATTCAAACTAGTTGTAGCATTGGTATAGATTGCAAACTTCAATTATCTCTATTTGTATGCCCAAGTAGTGCCTAATGGGTTTATTCTCAAGCTTGCCATTATGGATTCTGAGGGATTAGCTTCAGTTCTTCGATGATAGGGTAATGGAGTTGAGCAAACATGACTTGGGGACTTTCTTCTTGATTTGGAGTGGATAGCAGGTTTGGAAAGGAACAAGAAGGTTATGATTGGATATTGAAGTTGGTTGCATGACTCATGCCTTAGTTTGCCTTTGGCTTAGATGAGTTTTTAGTTGGTTTTGTTGGTATCGGTATGGCATTAGTGTATTGCGGTTTAGATTTATGCATATCAACCTTCCTCAAACACATTGAAGGCCAGTTGGTAGTTAAGGTTAATTTTTGGTTGTTTAATAAGCGATGAAAGGAAGTTGGTGAAAAAAGGGATACCTATAGCAAAATCCCTTAAATGTGTTCTCTTTTTCGAGGTATCTAGGGAGTTGCTCTCGAAGCATGTGACCTAATACCTCATCCCTTTGGGTTTTCATGCTTATTCTATCCAATTGACTTTTAGGGATGAAAGTCCTTTTAGTAGTGGATTTTGTAATAACACTTCAAGTCATTTTCTTGATTTTCATCCATTTTTGGCATTTTGGGCATTCCCGCAACCGCTACAGGTTATGTATGACTTACTGAAACTATCAGTGTGGTTATCGGATAGTTCATTTGGATTATAGGTTTATTTCCCTATTTTGGAGCTTTCATTGTTTAGGATTTTCCCTATTTTGGAGCTTTCATTATTTAGGATTTGGTTTCGGACTAAAACTCTTAGTAAATAATCTTGGATAAGAATTTTGACAATACCATTAGCTCTAAAATATTGATTTAGGGCTATGGAACCCTTAGTTTAGGTCCCAAGGCCTTCAGACTTGTTTTATGCTATTGGGTGGATTATACAAAAAATGGAACTATAGGTGTGGGCCTAATATTTAGTTGAAACGATCTCGAATGAAAGTTTGGATGGTTTCATTGAGTCCAAAACGTCAAATTTTTTGCACATGGGATTTGGTATGAATCCCGAGCACCCAGTCGAAATCCATTATGGACTTGGTACAAATCTTGTGCACGATATCTGATAAGTTCTCTTAAGTACCTATGGGGCCACTTTAGTACCCATGGGTTTCTTTAACGGCCTGGACAATGGTTTGGGTCCTCTTTAGTAGTCAATGGCCGATAAAATCGGCACCACTTTAGCTACACCAGGGCGATTTTACTAGCACCCGCAACTTTTGCTAGCGGTCGAGTTGCCGCTTTAGCAGTAGGCTCTATAGCACCCATGTGTCCACTTTAGCAACACCTGATGCCTTTTTATTCCCATTTTTCCCACCTAGTTTCCACCATTTTCACACCTGGTTGAGAGCTTAAAGAGAGGAAAAAGTGGAAAATCATCCATTGAAGATAATGTAAGCTAGCCTAACATTCCTTGGTCACTTCCCGTTAATTTTTTCTTCAATTTCCATCCAAATTCATGGAAATTTCTTAGATTTAGGTCTTAAAATTCCTAAATTTATGGGTTGATTTGAGACCCGATTTATGCTTCATTTGTGATCAACTTTTGAGCACACATTTCTTATCCTTTGAGGGACCTTATAACGGATTTAATTTTGGATTTCATTTGTGGGCTCTATGTGCCCGTCATTGATCCAACTCTAAATGTAAAAATATGGGTCTCAATTACTCCAAACAACATATAGATTACTATTTTGATAGTGTGTCAATATTTTGGGATTGTGAAACAGAAGCAGATGATTCAAGAAGTTGTGGTTCGGAATCGAGGTAGTCTTTTTGTCTACTCTTCTTCATGAGATAGTATATTATATATGTTGTATGTTAGATTGGGATTTTAGGATGTAATTATGGGTAGACCATCGTAACTTAGCCTAATTTATGAGTTCAGGGATAGAAGGGTGAATCAACCCTTATGACGAAATATGTATTATGCTTCTAAGATCTTATTACCCTAGGTTGCTAGCGTGTTAGGCATAGTTGAGGCTAATAACCCTTTAGTAGAAGGTTACTACCTTAAGTTGGTGGATTATGATGGTTTTCCAGATTATGATATGGTTATGTCGGGTGTATATTATTGGGTCCAGGGCTGTGATTATGATATAAATTGGATTCTAGGTGAGTGATTAATCCTTGCAAAGAATGTGGTTGTAGTTTATAGACATTTAGATGCATATAATCGTATTGTTTGGATACTGGTGATGGCATACATAGATTTAGTACAGTCATGCTCACTAAAACAATAAATGGTACGGTTCTAACTAAAAATGTGGTTTCACTACTATTTTCCTAAAAAGAGATTTATTCTCACTTTTCACTTTTAAAATGGATTCATTCATAACTGTAAATGTACCACCTTAATGAATGATTTATGAGCCTTTGAGACTACTAATTATGTTTCAGAGATTTGACCGAGATAGATTCTAGTCCATGATTTTACTACTACTATTTACCTCGATCGAGAGATATTTTGACCCTTTTCAGACTTTAATGATGATTTAGCCCTAGAACTTCCCTTGAACAACGGATTTATAGTTTTATACTCTTTTAGCCATGATTCAGGTCTATGCATATATATATATATATGGTACTGGAAAGAGTAGAGTGATGATGATGATGGTTACTGGAATCCTGGATCAGGACCATATCGGGGTATACGGGTACTACCAAACCCCCTAGGGGCCCCTTCGTCCATGGGTCATCATGCCAGAGATAAGATGTTGTCATAGGTCCTGCTTTTATGAACTATCGAGCTAGAGGACATGTATACACTGGGTTACTTTATGGTACTAGGATCAGTTATGGCATTATGGATTCACTTTGCATTCATCCTTCTATACACATTGCCTTTGACAAATATGTGCATACATATATCAGCCTTAGAGAGGTTGCATACGTATAGGTGATGAGTATTGTTTGCGATGTGTTGTGTGCTAAGTGGACCTTCTGGGTTATGGGTCTCGGTTTAGGTATTGTTTGTTTGGGCTAGCTAGCTAATTTATGTTGTCATTGTTATTATGGTTAGTTCGTGATAGGTTGATTGTTGGACTAGTACTGAGATCAAGGTATGATTTTGATTCCTTTCTCTTACGGTTATTTTATTACGTATGATTATCCCATGGTTAGTCTTTATTGTTTTAGACCCTATTTATGTTGGCACTAGTTCCTACTATGATTAGGAGGCCATGAGATGCTAATATTACTACTTTAGGCTTTACTTTTGAGTTAGCCTTGTTTGTGTATATATATATATATATATATATATATATATATAAAGAGAGAGAGAGAGAGAGAGAAAGATGGTATGAACGTATATCCCTCTCTCCCTTCATTTATTTATGGATATCCGGTCCTTGGCCTTTTATATTATTATTATCCTTCTTCTACTCTTTTTTTGTATGTTGGCTAGCGATATATGGTATAGTGCTTAGGTTCTTGAGAATGGCTAGAATAGGGTAGTTTATTCTTATTACTTTCCTTGTCTTATTATGTTAGTTTCCTGGATATTTGGGTGTATTTTACATTACTACTTGCATATTACTTATATTGATATAGTGCATTAGATTTATTAAAGGTTTAGCATTGCCACTCTATTTGCCATTTGATCACTTGATAGAAGGTAGGTCTTCCTTTCCTTAGGCTGTTGATCATACGAGGACCATAAAGAGAGCATGTATTGAGACTTATGAAGGTGGAAGTAAAAGGCCATGATATCAATACACTACTACTGGTATTTCATTTAGGAGTGAGAATTCTCCTGATCGAGGTCAGCTTCACTTATAGCCAATAGCTTAGACGAGGGTAGTATTTCAGATTATAGGTGGCTCTCCAATTATCTGTGGTGATTATAGTGGGCAGAGTTCTCATCAAAACTTATGGATTATTTGGTATGGGTCTTTAGTCCTGGCGGCCATTCAATATTAGGAGGGGCAGGACCTTAGAGTATTTCAAGAGGTCGCTGCAATTGTGACAAGAATGATCATTGGTCTAGAAAGTATCCTAGATGCTAATTGTTTATTCACTCTAGATCAACGTATATTCCTCGCCAACTTAGAGTTATTGAGAAGTATCATGATTGTGGGTGGATGGTCATTTCAGTAGGAATTGCCCTCGACATCAGTTGATTTGCAAGTAGGGGTCAGCGCGTATCTCTTGTTAGGTTAGGGCTTCAGGGGTTTTCTATGACAATAGAAAGATTGGTCACTGGTCCAAAGAGTTTCCTCGATGTGGGATTATTAGTCGTTCATCTTATTTAGATCAATCTCGTAGTGTTGCTCCACCTTCAGTTAGAGGCAGTACACCTAGTGCCTCAAATGATGATTCAGATGCTCAATCCGAGTCTGGACCTGCTCAGATCCATTCTTCCACTTCATACTCCACTGTGATAGATGCATCTTTTATTTTCTGCCTTTGCCTTTTTATTTGAGTGTATTGAGGTATTCGTAGCCATTGATGATTATGTGTCGTAGTAGGTTTACATTAGTTGTTGTATGCCTTGGTGTAGAGTTCATACTTATATGACTACTCCTTGTAGATGATTTTTTTAGTAGAGGATAAAGTGGATTTGTGTTGATATTTCCCGAAGGGTATGGCATTCGAGTTTGAGTCCCACTTACCTTGGCATATTGGCCTTCTTATATCCCTATAGTTGTGTTTGTTGTTGATTTCATTTGGTATCACTTACTCTTTAATTAATGTTTATACTACTATTGTTATTATTATCATTGTTTGATGTTAATTGATCCTAACTTAGTAAATGGCTAGGCTAGCACTATCCAATTAGAATTCCTTCCTCACAGTTCTTATTCTTGGCTTGGGCGGCTAGCTAGGTTAGATGATTTTTTTCTTGTATCGAGGTAAGGTTGGTCATTTTCCTCCTCTACTGGATATACTAGATCAATTGTGGAGTGAGTTATGACAGTGAACATTAATTGACCTTTCATAGTTTTGTTATGGTTCTTGAGTTGGCGAGTGGATTGTATAGCTTATTTTTTAGGTTGACTAGTTGGGGTCCATTCTTTCTATTTGTCTAGGATTCTATTACCCTAGGTTGCCAGCATGTTAGGCATAGTTGAGGCTAATAACCCTTTAGTATAAGGTTACTTCCTTAAGTTGGTGGATTATAATGGTTTCTCAAATTATGATATGGTTTTTATGGTTGTATATTATTGGGCCCAAGGCCGTGATTTTGATATTAGTTGGATTTCGGGTGAGTGATTTATCCTTGTAAAGAATGTGGTCTAGTTTATAGACATTTAGATGCTTAAAATCATATTGTTTGGATACTGCTGATGGCATGCATAGATTCGGTACAGCCATGCTTAGTAAAACAATAAATGGTATGATTCCAACTAAAAATGTGATTTTACTACTGTTTTCCTAAAATGGAATTTATTTTCACTTTTCACTTTTAAAATGGATTCTTTCATAACCAAAAACGTACCACCTTAATGAATGATTTATGACCCTTTGAAACTAAAAATAATGTTTTGGAGATTTGACCAAGATATATTCCGATCCACAATTTTACTACAATTATTTACCTCAGTTGAGAGAGATTTCGACCCTTTCCACACTTTTAAGATGATTTAGCCTCAAAATTTCCCTCGAGTAATCAATTTATAGATTAACAAACTCTTTTAGCCACGGTTTAAGTCCGTACATATATACATATATATATATATATATATATATGGTACTAGACGGAGTGGATTGATGATAAATATAGTTACTAGATATCCTGTATTGGGACCAGGTCGGTATATACGGGTACTCCTGAACCCCCTCAAGGCCTCTTCATCTATGAGTTGTTGGGCCAGATAAGAGAGGCCACTATACGTCCTGCCTTTGTGAGTCATCGAACTGGAGGAGGTGTATATACTAGGTTAATTTATGTGCTTAGATAGGTTATGGTAATATGGATCCACTTTGCATATGTATGCACATTACCTATCACCAGTATGCTCCTATATCTTTCAGTTTTATGAAGGGTTGCATAGGTATAGGTGATAACTATTCTTTGTGGTGTGTTGTGTGTTGATTGGACCTTCCGAGTTATGAGGCTCAATTAAGGTATTTTTTGTTTGGGCTAGCCGGTTTATTGTATGTTGTCATTATTATGGTTAGTTCTTGGTAGGTTGATTATTGGACTGATATTGATATTCGAGGTATGATTCGAATTCCTTTCTCTTATAGTTATTATTTTACACATGATTATCCCATGGTTAGGCATTATGGTTTTAGACCTTGTTTATGTTAGCATTAGTTCCTACTATGACTAGGAGGCCCTGAGATGCTAAGACTCAGATTTACTTTCTGCTGCTTAGGAAGGGGGATAAGCCGCTATGTGAGGATTGTAAGGTCATTCTGAGTGAGAACTTTTCGACCCAACACAGGCTTCTAGTAATGGATTTGGGCTTAAAGAAGGATAAAAAGAGAAGGGGCGGGGAGAGTCGACCTAGAATAAAGTGAGGGCATTGATGCCGATAAGTGCGCTAGAGATAGGGGAGAAGGTAGTGGAGTTAGGGGTGTGGGAGTGTAGGAGGGATGTGGATGGTATGTGGGATAGTATGGCTAGGTGTATCAAGGAGACGGTTAGAAAGGTATTGGGTGTCTCAAGGGTCCGGGCCGGTCAGCGTCAGGGGGATTGGTGGTGGAATTAAGAAATAAAGAAGAAAGTGGAGACAAAGAAGGGGAGGGATGCTAAGTTGGTTGAGAGTAAGGATGAAGAGGATAAAAGGGCAAACAGGGAGGAGTACAAGTTAGTGAGGAAAGAGGCTAAGTTAGCAGTTATGACTGCTAAGATAACAGCATTTGAGAGCTTATATGCGGGGTTAGAGGAGAGAGGTGGGGAAAAAAGGTTGTATAGTCTTGCTAAGGCAAGGGAGAGGAAGGGTCGTGACCTCAACTAAGTAAAGTGCATTAAGGGAGAGAATGCTAGTGTGCTGGTGGAGGATGCTCATATTAAGAGAATATGGCAGTCGTATTTTCATAAACTCTTGAATGATGAGGGGGACAGAGACATGTGTTAGGGGAGCTGGAGCACTAAGAGGGGTGTCGCGATTTCAGCTATTGTAGGCATTTTAAGGTGGAGGATGTCAGCGAGGCTATTCGTAGGATGCGAAGGGGTAGGGCGACGGGGCCAGAATAGATCCCTATGGACTTTTGGAAGTTTGCTGGCAGGGCTAATTTAAGGTGGTTAACTGAATTGTTTAATGGCATTTTCAAGATTGTAAAAATTCCTGAGTCTTGGAGGTGAGCACCATGATTCCTTTATATAAGAACATGGGTGACATTCAAAGTTACAACAACTACAGAGGTAACACTATAAAGATTTGGGAGAGAGTGCTCGAGCGGAGGTTGAGGAGGATAGTGTTTATTTTGGAGAACTAGTTTGGCTTAATGCCTGGTCGCTCGATGATGGAGGCAATTTGCTTGGTGTGGAGACTGGTGGAGCAGTATAGGGAAAGAAAGAAGGATCCTTACATGGTGTTTATCGACTTGGAGAAGGTCTACGACAAAGTTCCTTGGAAGGTTCTTTGGAGATGGTTGGAGGTGAATGGGGTCTCGATGGCGTACATCAGATTGATTAAGGACATGTATGAAGGAGCTAAGACTCAGGTGAGGACGGCGGGAGGAGATTTAGAGCATTTACCTATCTTGACAGGGTTACATCAGGGATCGACTTTTATCCCTTTTTTGTTTGCTTTGGTGATGGATGTATTGACGTGGCACATTCACGAAGAGGTGTCGTGGTGCATACCTTTTGTGGATAATGTAGTACTGATTGATGAGACGTAGGGAGGTGTAAATGATAAATTAGAGGTTTGGAAATAAACCCTTGAGTCCATAGAGTTCAGGTTGAGTAGGAGCAAGACAGAGTATATGGAATGCAAGTTTAGTGACTTGAGGTAGGAGGATGAGGTGGTAGTTAGTTTGGATTCCTAGGTTATGGGTACGAGGGATACTTTTAAGTATCTCGGGTCCATGATTCAGGGGAATGGTGAGATTAATGAAGATATCTCACACTGTATTAGGGCAAGTTGGATGAAGTGGAGGCTCACCTCGGGAGTGTTGTATGATAAGAAGGTGCCTTTCAAACTTAAAGGAAAATTTTATAGAGTGGCATTCCATCCGATCATGTTGTAGGAGCAGAGTATTGGCCAGTGAAGAACGCCCATATCCAAAAATTGAAGGTGGTGGAAATACGGATGTTGCGTTGGACGTGTGGGCTTACTAGGAATGATAAGGTTAGGAATGAGAGTATCCAGGAAAAGGTTGGAGTGGCTTCGGTGGAGGACAAGATGCAAAAAGTTTGGTTGAGATGGTTCAGGCATGTGAGGAGGAGGGGCACGGATGCCCCAGTTCATAGGTATGAGAGGCTGGCTTTAGATGGTTTTAGGCAGGGTAGGGGTAGGCTGAAGAAATATTGGATAGAGGTGATTAGATGTGACATGGACCAGTTACAGCTTACTGAGAACATGACCCTAGATAGAAAGGTTTGGAGGACGCGGATTAGGGTAGAAGATTAGTGCCTGTGGATGGGTCACAGTCAGTAGTTAGGAAAGCTTTGGGAAGAGGGTAAGTGGGTAAGGGTGCCTTTGGTTTGTTAGTATAGGGTATTACTATGTGGGTGTTTCATTTCTATTGTATCATCTTATTTCATGCTCTATTATGAATTTGCTTATTATTCGTTGTCCTGAGCCGGGGGTCTATCGAAAACAGCCTTGCTACCTCTTCGGAGGTAGTGGTATGGACTACGTACATTTTACCCTCCCCAGACCCCACTGTGTGGGAATACATTGGGTTTGTTGTTGTTGTTGTTGTTGTTGTTGTATATTTATATTTAATTATGGTATTATCGTATATCCCTCTCTCCCTTTGTTCATTTATGTTGTATGCCTTGTTTACTATTATACATATTTTCTCTACTCTTTATTTATATATTGGCAAGCGATATACGACATAGTGCTTAGGTTCTTGAGTATGGCAAGAATAGGATAGTTTATTCGTATTTCCACCTGAGTCTTATTATATTAGTTTCCTAGATATTTGGGCATAGTTTACATTCCTTCTTGCATGTTACTTACATTTGCATCATCTTTGGAGCTTAGTCGGCAGTTGCCTACTGAGTACCACATGTTTGATTCTCATTCTACACTTCTGTAGCTTGCATATCATAGTATGAGTTATCATCGTTGTTGTGGGCATCGTGCAAAGAAGCTATTGTTTGGAGACTTAGGGTGAGCTCTTGATATTCTAAGAGTTGATATTCTTCCTCTTATGTACTAGAATAATCTCTATATTGTATTCAGAGATGGTTTATACTTGTATATTCATTTAGTAATTCATTTTGCAATTTTATTATTACATTAGAAGTTCTTGTAAAGATTCCACCATGTTTTGGGATTGTCTTATAGATAGTAGTCTTTTATCTTTTTTGTTCCACATTTTCTTTAACTTCTCTTAGTAGACCATTACTAGCCATTCCAAACTACGGGTTGGCTTTACCTACTGGTGGGTTATAGTAGGTTTCATCATGACCTAAGAAATTGGGTAGTGAAACATCTATGTAATCTTTGTTTGATCTTACAATCATAAGTAGATAAACTCCATAACTAGTGTTGTAGGAACCCTAGTGAATTAATGAAGCAAGTTAAGTGCGAAGTCATTCTTGATTGGTGCTCTTGAATGTATTGGAATTTTCTTTATTTTGATTATTTTCTTAACAAGTGCACACATTAGGAACCAGCCTGTATTCGATACTTGCTTGAGAAAGAGGTATAGATTAGGAAAAGAAGATAACAACAATAATTTGAAGTTACCTTCATCTAGATAACTTGAGATTGAGAGGAGAGTTAATTTGAAATCATAAAACAAGGGTTAGTAATGCAACACTTTGAGACCGAAAGAAGATGATTGAAATCCACCCAAACCAAGGTCAAGGAATAGTTAGGTGACACATAACTTGTTGAATTTTGCATACAAGGCAACGAGATAGTCTGACAAGTACAAATAGTCTGCGGAGTTATGAAGTCAGGGAGAACAGAATCCTAGTGCTCGTCTCATATTGATCACAACCCTAATTACCCAAAAATCATTACTATTACACTTTTTGTTATAAAACCCCCTTTTTGATTTATGTAATTTCTAATTACATAAGCAAGCTCTTGATAATTTTTTGGCCTATTCCTTGTGGGATCGACCCCAACCTGGTTGGGTTCTATATTTAACCGATGACCATTTTATACTTTCTCAGAGGTGTAATTTGGGCGACATCAAATTTTGCTGCCATTGTTGGAAAATATAGTTATGAATTAATTGATTGAGTTTGTTGAAGTTGTTGGTTTCATTTGTTGATTTTTGGTTTTCTACTATTTCTAGGGCACACATCGATGTATGTCCAGTACTAGGAGTCAAGGTAATCGCCTAATTCCATAGGATCTTGAGCTTGAACGAACCTTACGATAGAATCATAAGATAGAGAGAGAAGAAGAGAAGAAGCTTATGATCAAAGAGCCCTGTATGAAGGGGTTCTTGATGACCTAGAAACATTGAATCGGACACCTCAATAAAGTGTTCATGAAACTATAGGGTAGGTCACTACTCATTTAATATTTGAAGAAAGTACTAGTCAAGCAGATGCCCGTAGAACAACTATAGAGGAAAGGGTTAGTCAGAAGGATAAATAATATCGAGCAACACTTGACAGAGATAGAATTAGAAGGAACAGAGATCATTATCCCATTCAGTAGTACTTGCCAGTGGATGATGATCAAGAAAAATATTTTGGGTATGTTGAACCAGTTGAGATAGATGTAATCATTCCTCCAGAATTTTCCTAAGGTATGAAATTCAATATTACAAGTGCAATGATCCAATTGCTAAACTTGAAGGAAATGTTATCTAGTTTGCCTACTGATGATGCAAACATGGACCTTATAAACTTTGTAGGGATTTGTACTGCGTACAATCTGCCTAGGTGAGTCAGGAAGTTATACGACTATGGTTTTTCCCATTCTCTCTAATAGGAAAGGTGACTTTGTGCATAGGAAAGCTACACCATAGGTTGATGAGTGATAAATTTATCACTCATTTACATTCAAATTCATGCACACTACTATGATTTAAAGGTATGAGTGAGACAACTTTGTTAGTTGAATACACTAATTTCAATATTTTGCAGGTATACAGGTGATGAGAAGGAAAGAAGTAGAATTGAGCTAAAAAGGAATCAAAAAGATAAGAGAAGTGACAAAGTTGGAAGACCCTGAGCGGGAATAGGTTTCAGTTACCGCAATCATGGTCTGAGGGTCGCAATCACGGCCAATCAAGCTTGGTTAACAGCCAGCAATCATGATGATCTTACGGCAGTTACAGTGGTCGCGATTACAGCATCGCGGGTTTATGCCCAGAGGCAATTGTGTAATTTTATATAGCCAACCTCAAATCTCTTATAAGGTAAAAATCCTTTCTTATTTGGCATTCATCACTTTGAGAATTGAATTTAGAGACTTTCAAAACCCTACTAATTGGGGAAACTATTGTGTTTAAATTTCGAATTTGAGTTTAGTGAAGTTAAAGTTAAATTGAAGTATCTTCGTACTTTCAATTTCCATGGATGCATCAAATGACCCTTTTGGTATATTTCTTCTCCCTAACTTCATGAGTAGCTAAACAATTATCTTGGAATTATGTTGAAATAGGGTGCAAATATGTGTAGGTTGTGATTTATTAGTATAGATTCTTGGTCATTAATTATGGGTTTCACTATTGCTAGCTTGATTTAGTTGGGATTTATGGGCGAAAACCTTAAATTCCCAAAATGGATTTGTGGGTGAAAACCCCAAATTCTCAAACTCTCACATCATCCTTGAAAGAAGGATGTGAGCGTACCTTTGGATCCTATATCATCCTTGAAAGAGGGATATGGGTGACAAGGCATAAGTTAACAATAGTTAGATTTAACTTATGCTCTTTTCATCATCTTAGAAATAAGAGTGAGTTGAGAATTAGCTAGATCTTGAACATATCCCTAGAAATAGAATGCCTAATTGATTTGATTTTGATAAAAGAACTTTCAAAACCAATCCCCCCAATTTTAATTCATGTATTTCATTTTGTTTACACAACGGGAATACACATAGATTCTATCAACACCTATAGGGTTTAAAGACTAGACTAGCTCTTTGAGGATTCGACCTCAACGTGAGTTGAGCTTTATGGACAACAATAGTCCTATATCAAAACTATGATATAGGTGAGCGAGATCAAAACGACACTGTTGCCGTGGAGTAAAACTAAGTTTTCACTTGTATGGTGTTGATTATTGCTTTGGGTGTACCCGTGGTGGTTTTGATTTACTTTTTGTTGTTTTTGTTTCTTTTTAGGTGATTTCAATAATGTCCACGACACTATAAGTGATCATAAAAGTAATGTCAAGACGTTTGATGGTCCCCTTGATGATGATGAGCAACTCCGCGATGTTGGATGTGCGAGTACTATCTATATCCCACCTAATAAAGGGAATGATGTATTCCATATAACGAGTGTTATGTTTAATATGCTTCAAATGAAGGGTCTCTTTGGGGTTCAAGATCTTAAGGACCCAAACTTACATATAAAGAATTTGTGGAAGTTTGTGCCCCAATCGATATTGCTCATATATCACAAAAGTCTATGCGGTTGCACCTCTTCCCATTTTCTCTAACGGGTGAGGCAGTATTGTGGCTTCGATCTCTTTCGGCCGAGTCAATCACATCATGG
The DNA here is from genome assembly GCF_002878395.1 of Capsicum annuum. Taxonomy (NCBI): domain Eukaryota; kingdom Viridiplantae; phylum Streptophyta; class Magnoliopsida; order Solanales; family Solanaceae; genus Capsicum; species Capsicum annuum. Next base: position 92,522,269 of record NC_061120.1, on the reverse strand, counting down.
ATAAATGTATCATTGCATTATTAGACCAATACTTTCTAATATCCAAGATGTTGCAATTGCGTGATGAAATCACTAATTTTCGTTAATTGAATGGAGAACCTCTATATAAGGTGTCAGAGAGATTTAATTGGAAGCTCATACAATGTCCCAACCACGAGGTCTCAGAGAAGATACTTCTCCAAATCCTCTACCGGGCTTTATATCAACTAAACAAAATTATGGTGGATAAAGTAGCCGGGGATTCACTTGTGAAGTTGTCTTATAATGTGGATACAAACTTGCTTGAGGAAGTCACCAAGCAAAATAGGGATGGCATACCCAAGATACCGAGGTAGCTAAAGGGTCTCCTACCACCTCCTATATTTATAAATAGCAAAGGAAGAGGGATGAAGAGATAAAGAAGAACATGGCAAAAATAATGACACAATTGGAGTTGTTAATGAAACATGTGATAAGTGCACCCATAAAAACAATGAATGTTGTGGCATCCAAGGGCAATGATGATAAAGATGAAAAGAGGCTTGATGAAGAAAGTTGGTGTTTGGATAACTATTCGGGGGGTTCCCTCCCAACCTATCAAAGGTAAGGTGGGAACCAAGGTTGGATGAATCGTAAAAGAGAGCGGGATTGGCATAATAGGGATAGAGATCATGATTGGAGAGACAACGAAAGGGAATAGGATTAATATGTTCCTCCCCATGATCGAGTCAAGGTTAAAAAGCCAAATTCTGTTGATCTTGAAGAATAAAGACCGAGGATTTATTAGCAAGGATCTTTATGAGAGTTGAGGGAGCGGACAAAATGGTCTAGGAATTAAAAGGAGACTTCTTGCAAATCAACCAAATGATTGTATCACATTCCACCTCAATTAAGTAATTGGAGACTCAAACAGGTCAAATCTTCTCTTAACATAATATTAGACAAATAGGAGGCATTCCTAGTAATACTGCTGTGAATTTGAAAAATGATGCTCAAGTGTAGGCTATTTTCACTAAGAGTGGCAGAACCCTTGGTGATCTTATGGTAGAATTTGAAAAAGAGCCAAATTTTGAACAAACCAATGTGAAGAAGAAGCTTATAGTTGATTCAAATGAGGAAACTCTTAAGTCTCAAGGAGGGAATGAAAAAGAACCGATGCTAAGTAAAGAAGTGGTTGATGGGGAGGGTGATCCGAAGGTAGTTGAAAATGATGAACCGCAAAGTGATCTGATGCCTACTGTGAAGGTTCCTCCTTCATTCCCTCAAAGGATAAAAAAGGGGGAGGACAATGCTAAATTCAATACATTCCTTGATAATCATAGCAATCTATCAATTAATATCCCATTGCTAGAGGCAATTCAAAAGATCCCCAGATACTCTAAGCTTATGAAGAAGTTGATGTCAAAGAAATGTATTTTTGATGGTGAAACCATATAAATTACCAATGGGTGTAGCTCTATCATAACTAGCGCTATAGCAAAAAATTAAAAGGATCTCGGGGCCTTTATAATCCCTTACACCATAGGGAAACATAAGTTAGAAAAAGTTTTCTGGGACCTTAGTGGAATCATCAATCTCATGCCTTATGAAATACATCAGAAACTTGGATTGGGCACTCCTACACCAATAATATTGAGGCATTTTATGGCGGAGAGGTCTATCAAAAGACCGATTGGAGTTTTGTTTGATGTTTTGGTAGAGTTCGGTGGACTTCATTGTGCCTGATTGTGAAATCAACCAAGAGATACCTATTATTCTTGGACAACCTTTCCTTGCAATCAAAAGAGCTATTATTGATATGTATTTAGGAGAAATAAAATTTTGGGTCCAAAATAATGAAGTCTCCTTTAAAGTACGCAAGACTAAGAAACAACTCATAGAACAACAAGTGGTGTCCGTCATTGATTTAGTTAACATGGAGGTGAATGATAGGTCCCTTGAGGAACCAACTTGAAAAGATAAAGAACGTCGTGTCTTGGTGATAAATAAGACTCTAGGTGGGAGGCAACCCACCAATGCCACAAAAGTGGCCCGTATCTTTTATTTTTGATTAGTAAAGTAGGTTTTATTTTGTTGGTGATTGATCCATGAAATTATGGTGCTATAAGGTGTTTTGAATGTGGTTGAATAGGGCAAACTATGAAATTTTTGCATAGGGGAAAACAGAGGCCCAAAAATGGCCTCAGTAACCACGATCGCAGCACCCATGCTACCGCAACCGCAGTATCTGTGTGACCGTGATCATAAAACTTAAACCACGATCGCGGTCCTAACAGGTTAGAAAACTAGTAGACTACCCCCATTTCTCCCACACTTCCTTTTCAAATTTTTTGCTCAAATTGCTCTCGCTCTTAATAGTGTCTTAAGTATCCAAGTTTTGAATTGCATCTCATTTGCATCCTCAATTCGGTATGTAGTTCAAAATTCCTCATTTGTGCGTATTTGTAGGCCATGGAACTCATGCTTTAGGAATGACCTAAAATGGAGTTTAAATTGCTAAATCCTTGCTTAATTATGTTTATTGATGTGGTTAGTTATTGTAGCTAGTGTGTACACTGATGGGGAAGTCTTGAGTGCCCAAATTTTATTTAAATTTGCTAGAAATAGTATGTGCACACCAAATGCTTTATTAAATGCCCAAACGAATGCAATAATAGTTTTTTCATGTTCCAAGGGCATAATCAAGCACCTAGAGGCTAGGTTACATATGCATAAGGTTACTTCTTGATTTGAAACACAATTTGGCAATGATATTGGATGATTTGAATTTTGTAAAATTTGGTCAAAATTGCCTCTGTTACCATGATCGCGGTCAGAGAATTGAAATCGCGGCTCAGTACCCTCCGATCGCTGCATCTGATTTCCAGCCAAGACCAAAAATCCTGCACTTCTAATTCTTGGCCAAAACCCACCAAGAAACTATTCTGTGAGCCTAATTGGACAACATAGCATAGTTTATGTATGAAAATATTAATGATGAGTGTTGTTATGTTGTTCTCAGGTTTTTCAGGTTAACATCATGGGAGATTTTGACCAAGTCCGTTTCATGTCTCCTTAATGCCAAAACTTATACTACGGAGATCTACCCAAGACGAAGCTCTACCGGAGAGGGGCATATGTTTTGATAAGGTGATGGAAAAAAAGCTTTCAAAATTCCATGACCGACTCATAGCTACTGGGTGGAGGTATTTTGCCCCAGATCCTTACTGGGCAAATGAGAAATGGGTAAGGAAATTCTATTCTAACCTTAGTATGGTATCTCTCTCAGACCCAGTCATCAGGATTCAAGGAAAAGAAGTATACTTTGGAGATAAATAGATAAATGACCTATATGGGCTCCTGAATGCAGATATGGCTCAATTTGAGGCAAAAGTCATCAGAATTCAAGAAAAAGAAGTACACTTTGGAGATAAATAGATAAATGACCTATATGGGCTCCTGAATGCAGATATGGCTCAATTTAAGGTGAAAAGGTGTGAACTGAGAAGTTGGATGGCAGAGAAGTTGAGTCCTAGAAAGAAGGTTCATTGGGTGGCCACCAAGATGGGCATATCGATGAATGATTTCACAGATGAGGCCCAGATTTGGTTGACCATTATTTGTAGTTGGGTTTCTCCATGCACCCATATGACTGTTGTTCCAAATATACAGGTCTGTATGGTTGCTTGTATGCTAGACAACATTTCTTTAAATATTGGTCAGCTGGTGATCTCAGATATGAGGTATGTCAAGAACCACAGTGGTATGCTCCTCTCATTTCCTTATTTTATTACTGAGCTAACAAGAGATCCGGGGTTGTGGAGTATCCCAGAGATACTTAGGTGGTTTCAAACACCCCCATTTATCCTTTTAAGATTTGAGTGAGGGTGCACCGAGAAAGAGTAAGAAAAGAAAGATTGACTTGGGTAAGTCGACAGAGAAGGAAAAAGAGTCTTACAGGCCATCCATAGTTGTCCCCTTTGATGAGATTATGGTTAATTTGAGGGAGATAAGGGAGCTCATAGCAGGGTTGCCTCAGGGACTGGGAGATCCATCCATCACCTGACATTCCTATATGGCTCAGTCTTATTATGAGAGGTATTTAGAGGATTAGAGGATGCAAGGAGCCACTATTTCTAGGCTTGAGAGGTCCTATTTATCTTTGGAAGAATCTCATAGGGAGATCAGGGACTCACATAAGAAGATAAAGAAGAGGGATAAGAAAAGGGCCAAGTTCTTCACCAAAATATGGAAAGGAGGTGAGGGCTTTTGGAAGATCTTGAAACGCAGAGACAGACTTCCTTCTTCCAACATTGACAGTCATAATGAGGCCCCAGCCGAGTAGTCCAGTTCTAATAATGCCAGAGATGATGCTGAGTCTGAGAGTGATAACAGCTCTTGATGCGGTTACAGGGATCACCCTTTTACTCTCCTTATGCTTTATTGATTATGCAGTGAGGTCACTGAAAGATTCTTATTTGGGGGTGCATGTCTCCGTATTCATTTATTTAAAATGTATTATTGAGATATTTTTGGATATTTGATGTTGATTTGGATGATTCTTATTTTTATTTTTGGGTTGTAATATTCGGGTACTCTGATGGTGACCACATTTCATGGATTAGTTGTTTGTTTCATTTTTAGTTTTTCATCTCTATCTTTATCTTGTTTATGGTGATATCGGATGAGCCTTTCCCTATGATAGATTGAGTGACAACATTCTTAAGGGAAAATCATTGTGACTGGATTTTGAGCCTTGAATGCAGGGGAAGTTTGAGTACTTATAATATTAGAGCTATAAATGCAAGGGAAATCTAAGTACCTGTGGTATTTTGGATTTAGAATTACCCTTATACCTATAGTAAAGTCTGAGTATCTATATGATTTTCCCTCTTGAAAGCCGAAATATGAGAAGACAACTTGGTTTGGTGCCATAAATAGCAAAATGTGTGTGGTGCAAATGCGAATCAAACACCCCCCTCCATCCAAAAATTTTTGAAAACTAAGGGTATGGACGTGAATAATTTTGTAATAATACTTTACCTCTTTTTATGACTCCGAAGTCTTTAGCTTGTAGAAATTGACAAATACTCTCTTTTGTCTCTCGTAGGAGTGTAATTGAGCCTCCTTGAAAAGTTTGTATGCCATGTATGGTGAGCATAATTGTCTAACTTTCATGCGTACTTGTACCATCTAGAACTTGACTTGTTAGTCTCTCAAGGCTAATTGCGATTATACTTGGTTGGTGAAATGATCTTAGGCCTCCTTGGTGAACATTAGGATCCTGTTTTAGCCTAAATAGTCTTCCCGTACATACAATAGTATCCTTAGTTAACCATTTTGAGCCTTCAAGCCTTTCTTTTGCAACCTAAAAATTTTTCCCTCATTTTGAACCCTACCCTCTTTGAACTTGGAAAATGAAGGTTGAAGACAAATGCCTAAGTTGGGGGTGGTAAGTTTGGAAGAGATGACCTTGGGCCATGATAATGTAAGTGGATGTCTATGATGCTAAGCAAAGAGAGAAATTGAAAAAAAATAAAAAAGAATGGAATCATCAAAACAAGGAATAGCATGGAGTGCAAAAGAAATAGTCAAAAGAAAATGCTTTCAATGAATTGGGTAAATCAAGGTAGCAAAAGTAGGCATGTGTGAATTTTGGAAACAAATAAAGTGGTCCATGGTCAAAAGTTAGGTCAAGGAGGGTGTAGTCACTTGTACCCAAATGGTATCATACCCTTTCCCGAACCTACATTACAAGTTTGAAAAAGTCCTTCGAGATCTTCAACCAAGTGTAGTCATTGTAGTGGTGATTGAAAATAAGGCAAGCATATGGTATAGTACTTTTTAGCATTGAGGGAGTCTTTATGAGAGTGAGAGTTTGCACTTAAATCCCTTATTACATAGTAGATAATTTGGTGTGTGGGATTTCCTTCTCGTGAGAAGGCATGTATACTAATTGAGGTAGGTGAAATTATCTTCTTTCGGAAAATCAGGCAAGGGAGTATAGTGGAGTTTATGTTGATATGGATTCACTTCTAGAAAGTTAGTAATTGTTGAATTGTAGTCCCTTAAAATCCTTTGCATCTTTGAGATTATATTTCATGTCGAGGGAAGTCATGCAAATAGCTTTGCCCATGTTTGAAAGCTACTTGTGGTGTTAATCAAGTTTGAAGACATTGTGATCATTTGATTGTATAAATAGACTTATAATTACATTTTCTCATTGAGTAAGAGGTAGTGTTGCTTGAGGACAAGCGAGGGTTTAAGTTAGGGTATTGATGAGTGATAAATTTACCACTTATTTACATCCAAATTTGTGCACACTACTATGATTTAAAGGAATGAATGAGACAACTTTGTTAGTTTAATGCACAAATTTCCATAGTTTGTAGGTATATAGGAGATGAGAAGGAAAAAGGTGAAATTGAGCTTAAAAGAGATCAAAAAGAGAAGAGAAGTGCAAAAGCTGGAAGACCCTAAGCAGGAATAGGTCTCAGTTACCACAATCGCAGTCTAAGGGTTGCGATCGCGGCCAGTCAATCTTGGTAAACTGCCAGCAATCGTGATGATCTTGTGACGATCGCGGTGGCTGCGATCGCGGAATCGCAGGTTTATGCCCAATGGAAATTGTGTGATTTTATGTAGCTGACCCCAAATCCCTAATAAGGCAAAACCCTTTCTTATTTGGCATTCATCACTTTGAGAATTTAATTTGGATACTTTGAAAACCCTACCAATTTGTGAAACTATTGTGTTTAAATTTCCAATCTAAGTTTAGTGAAATTGAAGTTAAATTGAAGAATCTTCTTACTTTCAATTTCCATGGATGTATTGAATGACCCTTATGGTATATTTCTTCTCTATAACTTCATGAGTAGCTAAACATTTATCTTGGGATTATGTTGAAATAGGCTGAAAATATGTGCGGGCTGTGATTTATTAGTGTAAATTCTTGGTCATTGATTGTGGGTTTCATTAATGCTTGCTTTATTTAATTGGGATTTATGGGTGAAAACCCCAAATTCTCAAAATGGATTTGTGGGTAAAAACCCTAAATTCTCAAAATGGGTAAAAAAAAAACAAATTCTCAAACTCTCACATCATCCTTGGAAGAGGGATGTGAGTGTACCATTAAATCCTATATCATCCTTAAAAGAGGGATATGGGTGACAAGGCATTAGTGAACAATAGTTAGATTTAGCTTATGCACTTTTCATCATCTTAGAAATAAGGGTGAGTTGAGAATTAAAAAGATCTTAGGCATCTTCCTAGAGGGATGCCCAATTGAAGTGTTAAGTGATTTTGATTACCACATCCATGAGGTATCCGAAAGAATCCATGGGTGATATTCTTAAGGTTTGGTTGAAAGATTAGCCTCAAGAACTCCTAACCTAGCCTACCCATGTATTTGATGACTAGAATTTGCACTCGATTATCATCAACCTGTGCATTATTTGCACCTACAAAGACATAATATCAAGACTTGTCTCATATTAAAATCTTAACCACAATCATCACTTTGAGTTGGTAGTTTGATTTGATTTTGATAAAAGAACTTTCCAAACCAATCCCCACATTTTAATTCATGCATTTCATTTTGTTTACATGATGGGCATACACTTAGACGCTATCAACACCTATAGGGTTTGAAGACAAGACTCACTCCTCGAGGATTCGACCTCAACGTGAGTTGAGCTTTATTGACAATGGTCTTCCTATATCACAACTATGGTATAGGTGAGTATTATCATGGGTCAATTACGACTTGGAATTAGTTGAGAAGTTTTTGGACCCACTTTTTCCACACTCTCGAATGTTGCAATTGAAGGATGAGATCTATACTTTTAGAAATTACATTCAGGGGCACTATATAATCATTGTTGAGATTGAAGAAGAAGTTGATGAATGTTCAAAATCACATAGTCATGGAGAAAACTTTCTTGAGATATTATATAGAGCCTTGAATGCAAATACCAAGGTCGTAGCTAATACTATTACAAGTTGAGCTTTCATGAGTCTTTATTAGAATCGGGAAGTAAAAATCTAAGACTGAATCACTAAAATCAAACGAGGGTGGCATACTCAGGGGAAGATAGATTAGTTGGTACATACGTGATTAGCTCTTCCTATTATCAGGGAGCATTGGACGAGATAGTGGCTTAAGAGGTAGCATACTTGAGAACTGAGATTGGCCTACTTTCAAAGCTGTTTGCAGCAGTAGGAGCAGAAAATATAAATGTAGTGGGTATTCAAAGTAAGGCTTATAGACATAAATAATCAGATTTTAAGGAAGAAGAAAAGTATTTAGATAATGAGATAAAAGGTTTTTGAACCAAAGACTAGGGGTCTAATCAAAATTGGAACTCAAGGAAAGGGAGTCAAGGTAAGAACTAGTAAGGCAATGGAATCAAGGTCAGAACTACTACAGAGAAAGGTACAGGGATAGGAGTAGATAGTGTGATAGTTACAGGAGGAGCAAAGATAATTATAAGGAAAAGAGTGGCCTTTATATTCCACTGAGGAACCATGATGATGAGTCTAGAAGTTCAAGAATAGAGGTGTTACTTGAAAAATTTGTTAAGGGTTTAGAAAGCTAAGAGAGTTGCCTTAAGGAAATTAAGGTAGATATTTTAGTAGTGAGCAAAAGGTAGAATTGCATGCAACTTCTATTAAGCAGTTTGGGAAGATGTTTCCAAATTGAATCAGCATCAATCAGGCACTTTTCCTAGAAATACAATTAAGAATTCAAAGATCAATAGTCACTACCTTGCTATTACCACTAGGAGTAGTAAGGCCACTATTTATCCACTTATGCCTGTGATTGATGATGCAAGGAATAATACTATAGATGTTGATGAAGCGAACAAAACTAACTAAAAAGTTGGTGACTGCAACTGAAAAGTTGGTGACTAATGACAAGACATTCACACTAGTATTGAAGCCCAATCCTCGACCTCCTCTGCATTTTCCCCATTGATTGATGTAAAAAGACAAAGAATAGACAAATAAAAAGTTTATTTCTATACGAAAGGAGTTAACTGTAGATATCCCTCTTCTTAAAGATCTAGAGCAGATGCCTGGCTATGCAAAATTTATGAAGGATTTAGTGACAAAGAAGAGAACTATCAGTTATAAGGATATTGGTGGTTTTCACCATTATAGTGAAATTACTTCTCGAACTCTTGTAAAAAAAGAAGGGTGACCAAATGCCTTCATAATTCCTTGCATGATTGGGTCATATAGCTTTGTCATGGCTTTGTGTGACTTGGGTGCAAGTATTTACTTGATGTCGTTGGCAGTGTTCAAACAATTGGGATTGAGATCCCCCAAACCAATGATGATGAAGTTATTCAGGGCAGATCATATAGTTATGAAATGTGTAGGCATATTATTTGATGTTTTTATTAAGGTAGACAACTTCATATTTTCACAAACTTTGCTATATTGGACTGTGAGGTTGATTTTGAGATGACCAAAATTTTAGGTAGATCATTTTTAGTCACGGGTAGAGCATTGGTGGATAGGAAAAGAGGTGAGCTTAAGATTAGGTTGAATAATGAGGAAGTCACATTCAATATTTGTAGAACTATGAAGCAACCAATAGATATGAGGGTGGTTTTGGTAATAAACAGTTTTGATGACCTTGGAAGCCAACCCTATGTCTATCTTGATAAAGTCTGAGTAAGCGCAACTTGGGAGGCAACCTAAGGTGTCTTGTCATTTCTGTATTTGTGATAATTCTTCTTATTATAATTGACATCAAATCTATGCACCTAAGGTGACACAAGTATGTTCCTAACTCTCTTGCTTTATGTTGTCCTAAAGCATTGGGGACAATCCATGCTAATTTGATGGGGCGAGGATGTTTGTGGTTCTAAATGTCCTCTCAAAGTTTTTGTTAATGTATCTCTTTTCCCTAGAGTGTGTTATCATTGTAAAGACGACATGTTTAGGTTATTGTGTTGTGTTTGTGATATGTTTTATGTTTTGTTTGATAAGGAGAAAAATGAGGAACCTTGGTGCCGTCAAAATTTTCATATTTTTATGTGTTTGGTTGAAAAAAATCATACTAAAGGCTTTGTGAACTGTATGTTATAAAGATATGTTGTAACCATTATTGAATCTTGGAATGTCATTAGTATTAGGGACAAAATAATCATAGCTTAGCATTGAATGAACCGGATAGATACTAGTTGATAATATAATCATGTGTCATGTGTGTAAGGTGTTTACTTAATTCACCTTGTGTGTTTAATCCAGAACATGTCTGGTTAGTCTTGCCTAGGTTGTAGGATAGTTGGTTAGGACATGATCATAGGCCGTGCTTGAATAAGTCCACTCTTAACCTAAAAGATTGACCAAAGGAGAATAAGTATCCATTGATCACTAATTTGAGCTTGAAGTGACCTATTATCTTATTTTAACGTTTCACCTTTCTGTTTTAATTATAATAAACTTATTTTGGCCTTAGTACCTCCTTGGACATTGTGTACCTCAACTCAGGCAAATAGCTTAAGTTGAGGATGGATATCATAAGGGTGCGTACTCAAAAATGAATATGAAGAAGATGTTGGAGAAAAAATGTAGGGTTGGGTGTAGTAGAAAAGTTTGAAAAGGAAAAAAAAAAAGAAAATGAAAGAAAAGAAATAATAAGTGCAAGGAATGAAGAAAACCACACCCAGTTCGAATAGTAATAAAAGAGAAGAAGGGAGAATAAAATAGGCATTAGTAAGTAATGGGGCCAAAAATACAAGTGTAGTGTCAAGAAAAGTGAGTCACTATTTACCATATGTACCATACCTGCATCCAAGCCTACATTACAAGCCGAGAAAAGTCCTATAGTGATCCCACTCCTACAATCCAAAAAACTAAGGCATAGAAAATAAGGGAAGGCCTATGGTATTTCATGTACATTGTTTGAACATTTTTGTGACCGTGAATGTTTAATGTAGTTCCGACATTGATATGTACTATGATACTGTGAGAGTTGGGACTTCATTATTATAAGGGTATAGGAGTTGTATTGTTAACTACTTATTTGTCTGGGTAATATCAATTGCATACATGATGGTTGTTTGTTGCTAATCTAATGTCATCACTTCATTCCTTTTATGTTATGTTATTGTGTTACATGTGTACACACAGTGGTTTAAAAAGTTATGAATAGGGGGTAGAAAATTTGAGCTAAAATGAATAAATTAACTGTCGTAGGTGCCTTAAGGCTTTGTTCAGTTACCGCATCATGGTTGTGTATTGTGTGTTAGTTTCCTGAGGACATGCAAATGTTCTAGGTTGAGGGTGTTGATGTGATATGATTTCATGGCACTTTCGATGCTTAAAAAGGGAAATTATGCAAGAACTTACGTATTATTGTTCAATATAATGTATGTTTGTGTTGATTTTGTAGGAAAATAGGGTACGAAGGAAAGACTGAGGAAAAAGGAACTAAGAGTTGGTGAAGTGGTAACCCACAAGTCAACCTACGACTCGTGGGTAGTACCTATGAATCGTAAAGGAAGTAAATTAAGTTCTGAAGACGTATCTTGAGTTTGATTTCTATGAGTTTACCTGCGACTCATAAATGCAACCCACGACTCATGGGTTGCAATCGTGAGTTGAGATTCAGAAAGGTTGAGATAGGCTCTGATTTCTATGACTTGAAAATATGATTCATAGGTTGTACCTAATACTCAATCCACAAGAGTTGTTGCCAACCCAAATTTCCTACACTATTTGGGATAGGTTTTATTTTTGTGTCTATAAAACTTCTTGGATGTTTTATTATCAGTTTATACACTCTACATAATTTTTACATTATTTTGACTTTTGATATACATTATTGATCTTGGAATTATTGTTCTTGATCTTTAGGGTTTATAATTGAATTGAGATTTTGGGGTTTTCATCTTATTCTTTGTAAATTCAACATTAAGCTTTTATCTATGGAGACTTTGTTTGATTTACAACCATGAGTAGCTAAACTCCATAATTAGGGTTGTGCGAACCCTGATGAAATAAAGAAGTAGGTTAAGTGCTAAGTCATTCTAGATTGGTGTTCTTACATATATTGGGATTTCCTTTATTTTAATTACTTTCTTAATGGGTGTACACATTAGGAACTCTCTTGTATTCAATAATTGCTCGAGAAAGAGGTAGGGATTAGAAAAAATGAGATAAAAGTAGTAATTTAAAGCTATCAACCTTCATCTAGTTAACTTGAGATAGAGAGGATATAGTTAATTTGAGATCATAAAACATGGGTTAGTAATGTAACGATCTGAGACCAAGAGGAGATGAGTGAAATTCACCCAAATCTAGATCGAGAGACAGTTAGGCGATACATAACTTGTTAGATTTTGCATCGAGAACATCAAAATAGTTTTACAAGCACAAATAGTATGTGGAGTTATGAAGTTGGGGGGAACACAATCCTAATGCTCGTCTCATATTGATAACAATCCTAATTTCCCAAACAATCGTTACTATTACTCTTTTTGTTAAAAATCCCCCTTTTTCATATTTATGCAATTTTCAGTTATATCAGCAAGCTCTTGATAGATTTTGGCCTATATCTCGTGCGATCGACCCCAACCTATTTGGATTTTATATTTGAACTGGGATCGCTGTATACTTTCTTAGAGGTGTAATTTAGGCGACATCATACACAAATCAGCCCCAAAAGATATTGTAAAAAAAGGGAGAAATAAGAATTGAATGGAGAATTTAGGCCAAAAACATATAAAGAAATTAGTGGGAAATGATCACTTCATCAACCTCTACACATCCCTAGCTCAAATCAGTGATTCTCCACTAGTTCTTGAGCTCCTAGGGATAAAAATGGCAAGAAAATGGTCAAAAATTGGAAAGAGAATGTTTTACATTGTCAGGAATTTGTATTTCGCGAATGCGAGGGCCAATGAGCCACGAACATGAAGGCAGAGAAATCAAACCATCATGAATACAGACAATAAGCCGCTATCACAAAGAAGGCAGTTGACCGAATCGGGTTTGATCCACATCTTGCTTTTGAAGGTCAAGAATTGACCCTTTACGGATGCAACCTGTACCGCACAAATTCAAAGAACAAAAGCTGGTTGCACCATATGCTTGAAAATCAGCAATTTTTCTAAGTCCCAATAGACTCCGATTGAGTGCTTGGTGATTCGTTTGGAACCTCGAGCACGCAAATAAACTATGTTATCATACTAAATTTGATATTTTGCACACAACAAAACTATAAAAACTTTTAGCCATGATTGTTTCAATTAAATGTGGGTCTCACACCTAGTTTAGTTTTAATCAAATTCTATTGAATAGCTCAAAATAAGTTTGGAGCCCTTGGGACCCAAACCAAGATTCTCCAGCCTATAGTCAAAATTTTAAAGTTGATGGCACTGTCAAAATTCTCATCCGATGCTATTTACTAGGATTTTTGGTCCGGGATCATTTCTTAACTACAAAAGCTTTAAAATAGAGAAATGAGCTAGAAATTCAAACAAACTATTCAATAACTGAACCGACAGTTTTGGAAAGTCATAAATAACCTGTAGCCTCTATGAAAAGTCTAAAAACACCAAAAATATGCGAAAATTGAGAAAAAATCCTGAAGGGCCATTACACTCATCATCTACCCATATAATGTTATCATGTGATCGGGAATTCTACAGGATTTTCCTCAGAAAAATGTCTCCTTACAACTGGAAAACCTCATCATTTCCAATGAGTTCAACATTCAACCCTGAGCTTTGCACCAACCTACCACCAATTATCTTCAGTAAAGCATCATAACATAGGAGCATGCAACTTAGGACTCCCTCCATTTCAAAAAGAATGACTTACTTTTCTTTTTAGTCCATTTCAAAAAGAATGACCTCTTTTCTTTTTTGGCAATACTTTAATTTCAACTTTCCACATGACATGTTTAGGGTCACAAGATTAAAGGGCATTTTGGTACATTTGACACAATTTTAATTTAAAGCCACAAGATTCAAAAGTCTTCTTTATTTTCTTAAATTTTGTGTCAAGTCAAAGTAAGTCATTCGTTTTTAAACGAAGAGAATAGCTTTTTCAATGACTAACTATATAGTTATATCACATTGTTGGACTTTTGCGGACGAAAAAAGAAGCTTCTTATAATAGTAGAGGGTATCAGAAAATCCTTAAAAAATATGTGCATTAATCTTTTAATCTTTTCTTTCCTAAAAAATCTCATGGGAAAAAGTTCACAATCTTTTCCTCACTTGTATTCATCTTTTCCTTTGTATAGTCCAATCCCAAGTTTGTTTCAAACCCTCACCTTGGTCTTTCGGCCTAAAGGAGATGAATTTGATCGACCTCGATCCACTAATTGTCCTTTAACTCCTTTTCAAAAAATTTACTACTAATCAAAATGAAGATCTTTCTGATAAACATAAACCATGACAAATGCTATCCTGATAAGTTTGATACACTTCTCTTTCTTTATTAATACTTTTTTCAACAACTATATAAACTGAAACGCATACACTCTAAGTAAAATACCAATTTATGACGAGATATTTTTGATGAAAAAGTTTATCACAATTTTGTAATGGATTTGAGACGAGTTTATGACAAAATTTAATTTTGTGAATGACTTAACAACGAACATGATGATTATTCATGTATAATTACTCTTGCTCTCATATGACCAATTTTAATTGTCAACTTTTCACGTACATGAACTCTGATTTTGTCATAATCATCAAATGTTCTCAGATATCAAAAACTTTATCGTTGATACATGAAATAAGGATGATAATAACCTCAGGATAAAACTAGGGATCTTATTTCAGATTTTATTTGAGGTATTAGCTAATCAGAAAATTATTTTATCCAACCATTTGTATTAAAATAGTGAATTTATATCTCATATAAAATATGACTTAAAATGCACCCAAGAATTGAGAACATGAGGTCTCAGGTTCAAATCCTAGTAAATACAAGAAACGCTAGGTGATTCTTCTCATATGTCCTAACTTTAGTGATAGAGTTACCTGATATATATTATAGATGAGAGATAGCATGGATCTCATTCAATTGAGGTGCGTGAAAGTTGGGTTGGACATCACATTTATCAAAATACTAGTTTTATAAGGCCCGTGCCAAACTCAAATAATTTAATATTTTGTATAATATAATTAAATATATAAAATAATTGCAACTCACAAAGCTCATAAATTGAAAAATATTAACATTTCTATAAGTTTATGAACATATATCCTATAGCTATAAATACAAATATATTTTTCAGATATTTATTAAATCTTAATTTTATTCATAATTTCA
>NC_061120.1:92468229-92504005 GCF_002878395.1 Capsicum annuum | reverse complement strand
ACTTACCAGGAAAAGAAGAGTAATGTTAGCTCCAAATGATCATTCTATAGATAGATAATCATGATCATATTATTTTTCACTTCAAATACATCAAAATGACCTTCTATTAACATGACAAGATGTAGTAGCACCATCTTTTTCCTTTTAAATTTTTCTATCATTTCTCTCTAGGTATATGTTGATCATGCTGATATAAAGCAATAAAAAATAAGCACTACATGTCAATAAAATATTGATAAAGTCTCTTATCCTCTCATTCCTGTCAGTCCACTCTCAGAAACCCTTTTGAGTTCGAGATGAGCTAGGTTCTAAACATGTGATGAAATCATATTTATCATAAACCCACTACTATCAATCTATCACCAAAAATTAAGACTTTTTTTCTTAAATTCAATTGCAATTTTTCGATTGCAAAAGTCAAATGCTTTAACCACCATAAGAGAACAGTCAGGTTCTCTTCAAACTACCATCAGGTTCATGTACTGGGAACAATCATCTAAAGTTAAACAGGAAAGGTGATCAAACACCGAGATCAAAAAAAGTAAATAGAACTTTACATACTACTGTGGGAGGAATCATTGAAGGAGAATCAAAGAGTCCCTCAAATTATTTTGGTATCGTTCCTTCTTTCACTATCATGTATGCCTTCAAAGCACTCAGTATTTGATTGTGAGAATTCATTATTTGATTGTAGTTTTCTTAACATTGGAACAAACAAGAACCTCCACTACTTGATGTACTTGTACCACCAAAACGTGGTCTAACTTGTTGAAAAACTCTACTAGGAACAGCTCCTAATCCCAAACATCTCACCCTTTCAGAGTGCTCTTGCTCTAGCACCTTACCAACGACATCATTTGGCGAAACTTAAGACTCATCTATGGTGCTTTGGCTCAAAACTGACTCAATTTTTTCCTAAATATAGAAAATTTATTGTCAAAATAAATTAATAATAGAAATTTATTTGGCTTACTGTGGTTGATTACTCAATAAGAGTCTATATTACAAGGTACCAGTTTAACGATGTATGCGGTATAATACTGTAATGTTTTGTATATACAGTATAATTTTTTAATGAATGGCACCCGACTTACCACCCTTCGATCTATGTAGCTACGCAACTATGTGGATTATCAACTGATGTCCATGAGGGACCATCACTTGTTAGTCGCAATGAGAACAGTATTTAACTTGTAAAGGAGAAAATATACCTCTCAACTTTGCAACTTAAGAGTTGTTAAAAAAAGTGTTGCATATATACCCTTTACGTCTAGCAAATAAAGCATATGTAGATAGAATCATCATATAGCATCAGCATTAGACGATAAAAAAAATAATCCAAAATTGGGAGCAAACATAAACCATAAGTAAAATTGTTATTATATAACTGGGAGCAATTACACAAAATCACATGCAAATTTAGAGTGGTAAAAACTACAAAGGGAGTTTGTGACTTACCTGAGTCGGAATTGGAAATGTGGGAAAAATGTGTGGACTCTTTTGGTTACTAAAGACACCCTTTAACTCCTTTAACAGTAACAGCAGTACTCCAATTTCTCAAGCTTTTTTGCAATCTTTTTCAAATCTTTCACTGAAAAAATAAGTCAGAATACTCCATCAAGAAAATGAACATATTAAATTGAAAAAAAAATAACCAGCAGACTTCAATTTTGATTCCAAACAATTGAAGTTTTCGATTTGTTCTTATTTATCCTAACCGATACAGGTTTGTTCCCAAGAAATAATTCTAATACTTGTTTGGCATATATAGTATTACAACTTACAAATTTCACCTATAAACTTTTTCCATTATATAGTTATCTGGTATCTGGTACTTATTTATCCAACAAATTCAAATTCATAATACAAAGGAAACTTCCAAATGAAATATTTTCCATTAGAAATATATTAGAAATTGCTCACCGATAATGTTTCCATCCTTGATTTTTTTGATTGTGCTATCAACGATTTAATGATCTCTAGCTAAGGACGAAAAAATCTTGTTTATCTCACCACACTAAATTCTTATAAGGATCTAAAAGAACCCCAGGAATGGTCCACATAAATAAGTCTACAATGGACCCTTGAAATATACAACTCTAAGACTTGCAAACAGAAGCTCCAAATATGCAAATAAGTCAAACGTTTACATAATCAGTAACCCAATTTCAATCCTAAAACAAATTCTTGATTAAACATCACTAATTAAACCAGGAAACAATCAGTGGTACATAACAAACGTTTACATAACAAATTCTTGATTAAACCATAGAATGAAAGAGTTCCTTAACATTAAAACTTGAGTGCATTGTCGTACCGTGGTACAATCAGTGGAACAAACTACAGAGATTGGGGATTTCCATCTTCCTGTACTTCTGTGATCATTGAAATTATCAATCCACCTAATCCATAGCCAGATCCAAGCTCAATGACTCTTGAGAAAGGAAAAGTGGGAGAGGGAAAGTGAAAATCAACTAAAATGGCCGGCCGATTTGGGAAATGAGAGAGGAAAAGTGAGAGGGAAAATGAGAGAGGGTCGATCGATAATTTGGAGCTGCCTATCGATTTGGAAAAGTGAGGGAAAATACTTTGCCCAATTAAAAAAAAAAGAGGAAAAATGTTAGGCGCTATTTTTTTCGATTATAGCGGGGGTCTAAATCCCCCGCAAATTTATATCCATAAATTTATATTTTTATGGCAAATAAGTGTTATTTTTTGGTAGATAGTGGGGGTTTAAAACTCCCGCAATTTATAGCGAGGGTCTAAAACCCCCGCAACTTTATAAATTTTAGCGGCAGATTTTTAATCTCCGCATTTCATATAATTTTACAGAGGTTAAAATAACCCCCGAAAATAAACCCTCGCAATATTATCCATTTTTGTAGTGCTATTTGCAGATCAATATGTTGGAGTAGATAGTCATTTGCTCAAGCAAGTCAGCCCATAAACCAAAATAAAAAGTTGACAGATAATCTTTGGTTCCATCTAGAAGAGCAAATGCTTATTTGCTGTAACAAATCACTCAACAAATTTCACACAGTGAAAGAAAGATCGTGTCCCTTTAATTTGCGTTGGAAGAGCATCTACAAATGATATTTTGCATTCAAAAATGGAGAAAAACTTCAAATCAGATTTTGGAATTGGAAAAAGTCATCATTTTCACCCTAAACTATACCCGAAAAGTCGAAGACATACCTAAACTATTGAGACAACCTAATACACACCTAAACTACGTAAAAGTAAATTATTTATACCCCAAAAGCTGATGTGGCAACAAACTAAAAAGAAAAAGAAAATAGACGCGTTTTTTTCTTTTTCTTTTAATATATAGCCACATGGACAATTTTACCAATAAAAAAGAATTTAAAAAAGTTGTAAGGTAAAGTTCATCTTCTACAAAACAAGAAAATTAATTTAAGATCAATACCTGAAATTTTATTTCTTTATTATTTGATAGATATTGTTAGAGAGTATTAGTTGCAGATCTTCCATGAACATTGTTTATTCCTATTTGAATAAAATTAAAACAGAAAAAAAAAAAAAGCATAGTCTCCTCTCCTCCATTGATATCTTTCTTGTTTTTTTTTTCATTTTGTCCCTCTTCTCTTCTCCATTTTTCTTTTCAATATCATTTTACTTCGTTAGGTCTATTTTTTCACTAAGTGCGTGCTTATTCTTCACTATTTGATGGTGAAATTGGTGATTGATGAAAAAATTAGTCGTGGGTATGTTTTTATTTTTTATGATTGAAAATGATAATGTTGTAATTTTGATGGTGAATGCAAAAATTTATGTGATTGTTGTTGTGAATTTCAATAATAACAATGGTGGTAGTGTAATTTTTGAGGTGAATGTGACTTTTGATCTCGATTTTTTGTGGGTCATCTTAAAATTTTCTTGTAAAGATTTGTATTTTTTTTAGCATTATTATGGTGGAAATGAGAGTTGTTAAGAAAATTTAAGTGTTTTTGATAGTGGTGGAATAAAAAATAAATAATTTATTAACAAAAGGATAAAAATAAATAGGAACAAATTGTCTCCCATGAAAGATTTACAACTATGGTCAAAACGAAAAATTTTCACAAACTAAGAAATTTAGTAAAAACTTATTGCGGTTTTTAATAGTAACAATATTTTGGTGTAACTTTGAATATGATTGTATTTTGTGAAAATATTTGTGATGGAGATGTGGGTGATGATAGCTTCAATGTGGTTCTTCAATAGTGAATTGATGGTGTATAATGAAGAAGAAGCAATAATAATGACATGAAATTTATTTATTGTAATTTTCACATATTATCTGACGTGGCAGTGACATGTTGATGATGTGTAGCGAGTGCAGAACACCTCCCACCATGAGAGTGATTGTATGTGTGTTAGGGTGTAAAAGTATTCACTTTTACATAGTTTAGGTGTGTATTAGGTCACTTCAATAGTTTAGGTATGTCTTCGACTTTTCGGGAATAGTTTAGGGTGGAAATGATGACTTTTCCCTTTTGAAATTAAATAATTATTAAAAATTAAGTTTCAAATAATTTTTTAAGATAATACCCAATTACCCTCCTTAACTATACCCAAAAAGGCTATGACACACCTCAACTTAAAGGGGGTCCTATTACCCCTCTGAACTAATTAAAAGTGTAATTTTGACACCCTTAGTGCATATGTGGTGCCTACGTGGCACATACGTGGCACAACACACTGAAGTGTCCACGTAGGCACACGTGTGTGACACATATGTGCCATGTAGGCACCACGTAGGTACTAAGGGTATCAAAATTATACTTTTAATTAGTTCATAGAGGTAATAGGACCCTCTTTAAGTTAAGGTATGTCATAGCCTTTTTGAGTATAGTTCAGAGGGGTAATTGGGTAATTTTTTTAATTTTTTCTAATAAAGATAATCTCTAGATCGATCCAAGTCAAATTTAAATTCAAAGCCAAATCCGAGCTGAGCGACGATGATGATGGGGTGCGAGACTTATCTTCTTCTTATCTTACTAAAAATATGTAGTAGTACTTCTATAATTAATTATAATAAAGTTTCTTTCCCCACCAATGTGGGAGAAACAATTCTTTTATAAAGTGAAAGCACAATTCACTTTTTCCTCCATTGTTCATTCACATTTTATCACTAGAACTCAATTCTCTATGTGAATGAGGAATGACCATAAGATCAAAAAATATACGAACAAGTATGTGATTTACAAGAAAATACTAAGCATTTAGATGAGTAGGTTTTCCTTTGAACCTTTTGGAGTGAACTTATATCGAATCCACTTGATCAATTGGTAGATGTGATGTCTTTGAACAGCCAAAATTTGTTGTACATCTAGACAATACACATAACTAGCCTTTTATTATGTGATTTTGTTCATTTAATCCATGGACACTACCTGCTTTCACTACCCCTAGTCGTAATATGGTACTTAAGGCCTCAAGTGACCCTAAGTTAACCCTAATTGACACAAGTTGTAATACTGAAAGAAAGACAGTAAAATACTGTGTAAAAGTCATTTAACGAAATATATAAATAATAAAATCCATAACAAACGGGGTCTGAAACACATCGTTGGAAAATATAACTAACTATCTGACTATCTGAAAGCCTCTAAATATGGTGAGCTATTGGGACAGGTCCCCAACTAACTCTGGCTACTAAAATAGCATAAACTGAAATATTGAAAAGCATGATAAATAATATAACTAGTCCTCGACTGATGAGGACTCACCGATGCTGCAGCTGAGTGATACAGAAATGGACTACATGCGATCTGGGAATTGGGAGTCCAAACCTATGTTATAAGACAACACGGACGGTATATTAAATGTACTGATATGCGGGATAGGGACTAGGTGATATACATATAAGTACATAGCATGAATGCATGAACATATAAAATGAGTACAAGATCAAGCATAAACATGTACTGAAATAGTCTGAATAACTAACTAACCGATATATGGACACTTGGTCATGCAAACATGAACTAAAAATATGGGAGCTAACATTTAATCAACATGCCCCAATCTGAGCTAATTGGGGTCCAACCTGTAACCCCAGTTGGAAGGGTGTCAGTACCTTGCCAAGGGTACTAATATTGGCTTTATGGATCTACTAAACTGGTGTCTCAAATGACTGGGGTATTAGCCCTATACTGGCGGGTGACCCCTAAGAGAGTGTCAGTCCTAAATTGAAAGGATATCTTTCATAACCTATGTTGGCAATTTAGTCTCGAACGCAGGGACTTCTACTAAAGGTTTCAGTCCTCTACTGGAGGTGAGCCTTCATCCCTAGGTCCGCTCGGTGCTAAGTCCTACTCTCAACTGAACTGATATTGATAAAAGTTTAACATGATTCACAACTGATAAATGCTTAACATAAATATCGTAATTTGAATATAGTTATGCAATCATGATCTGAATGACTTATGACTTGAAAATCTAAAATATGCCAGAATATCTAGGTATCGGGTGTTCACAACCTACCAGCACTGAATAATACAAACTGATCATGGTAATTATGGAACTGGCCATGGTGTGGAAAATCATGAATGACATTTAATACTTTAATAACTGGTCATGATGTAGACATGTGTATTATCAAACATATGGAAACACTATTTCTCATGAGGGAGTATATTTTTATGGTTCATAATCGAAACAATTAAGAGAAGATTCATTAAATTTATAGATAGTTTAGAAGTTTATAAAAGAGAAAAGAGTTTTACACTAGAAGATAAAGAGAGTTTCTTGGGACTCAATGGGCGGAAGGGACCCACTGATAAATATCCCACATACCTGAAGTGAAAGCTATGGTGAAATCTTTGAAATTGATCTTGTTCTTGAGAAACTCTAATTTGCTCTTGGGGGAGAGGAAAATCGCCCCTTTTAGTTTTCTCTGAGTGAAATTATGATTAATGAAGGAATTGAGGGTTTTGGGTCTTTTATACCCCCTTGTGAAGGCTATGTGATGTGGGTTAAGCCTTAAAAAGAGTGAAAAAAGACTTAAAAGTCCCTAGAAATACGAATAAAAAAATCCCACATCTAGTCGTTACGAGTCGCCTCATGACTGGTCATGAGTCGTGGATCTAAGTCGTAACCTAAAACTCTGAGGTTTGGGACTTTAATGGTCTGATTACGACCCCCCCTTACAATTCGTCAGGATTGATTACAAATCTTAAAGTGTAGTCGTAGTCTGAAGATTGGCTTTTGGTCATACACTACTATGACTATGACTGCTCTCCTAATGACTCGTTAAGTCTAACTACGAGTAATATACGGGACTCATAACCAATGGACTAGGTTCTTGGGTGAACACTGTTGTGACTATGAGTCCCTCCCTATGACTCGTAGTCACTGATTACGAGTCGTTAGGTCTGGTCATAGCCACTGGGCTCAAAGCTTGGGGCCTTCACTAAAGTGACTACGACTAACTCATGACGACTCTTCACAAGTGGTAACGACTCGTTACCTGAGTTGTCGTTATGGTAGTGTGTCAGGCCCTTAAAGGAAATTTTCCATAATTTTTTGCCACAATATTGTATTAAGGCGAGACTTGAAGCGTTGAAAAGCTAACTTAGTTGTCTATCTTATGAGGGGGTCTAGAGCTTGAAAATTTAGGGTATTAGACTTTTACTTCTTACTCATATAGGTGATACTAAAATGTTTACTCCTATAAATAAACTATATAATCATATCTTCCAAACTTAAATCATCAAAATGTTTCAACCTAAATCCTTATCCTTGTTTCCAGAACATTGTCTTCATCGTGAGAATAGATTGAGTTATTTAACAATCTTAAACCGTTAGTCACAACTTTATTTGATTCCTTTGAACCTAGATCTTGGGATCTCTAGTCTATTAAGTAGAGTTACCACCATGATGACTTATCCTAGGCCTTAAACCCATTTCATTTGATGATATTTTAAATCCCTCTCTAGTTAGGCCTTTTGTAAGTGAATTTGACACATTATTTTTTGACTTCATATAGTTAATCGTAATAATTTTACTAGAGAGTAGTTTTTTAACGATATTATGTTTCTGTCAAATATGATGAAATTTACTATTATACATCATGCTTCCGTTCCTATCCTTTGCATCTTGCCTATCACAGTGTATACATACTGGTGCCAACGGTTTGGGCCAAAAAGGAATATCTTTAAGAAATTTTGAAGCTATTCAGCTTCTTCACCTGTCTTATCTAAGGCAATAAATTCAAATTCCATTATAAAGAGAGTGATACATGTTTGGGTGATTTCCAAAAAACTTTCCTCTAACAAGAGTAAATAGATATCCGCTTGTGGATTTTACTTCATTTAACCCGATGATCCAATTTTCATCATTATATCCTTCAATTACTGCTAGATATTTGTTATACTGTAAAGCATAGCTTTGAGTATATTTTAGATATCCTAAAACTCTTTTCATTACCATCCAATGAGTTTAATTGAGATTACTTATGAACCGACTCAATTTGCATACAACACAAACTATATCTGATCGTGTACAATTCATGATATACATCAAACTTTCAAATGATCTTGCATAGTCAAATTGTGATTCATTTGACAATTCAGAGCTTTGTAGCACTTATCTTTGAACCTTTTCTTCTTTTGTTTTTTCACTTGTCCAAAAGATTTCTTCCTCTTCTTATTATATGCAACATCATCTTTAACAAGATTTTCATCCGTCATTGTTGATTTCTAACACAACTTATTGTTCTCTTTTATTTTGAGACGAATCATAATATCTTTCGAATAACAAAATTAATTTTCTGACATTTCTTCTTTAGGAACATGAGGATCTTGACTTGTGAACTTTGCATTTTCAAGTGTGGACAGCCAAAAGAACATCATTTTTTGTCAATCTTTGAAATTCACACTAGAAAGTTTCTCTGATTTCTCTGTTGAAACATCTGAATGGCTTGATGATGCACTATTGGTTGCCATTAGAAAAACACCATTCACAACCAAGTCAATTTGTTGTCAAGTTTCATTTGTCATTTTTCTGTCAAACTTTGACAAACACTTTAGTATTTCAGAAACTAACAACAAAGATTTATAATTTATTAAAACTTCTTTTTAGTCAATGATAAAAAAAAAATTTATGCTCTTCAAATCGTCAATTAAATAAACTTTGAATTCTGATGAGTCACTCACCATTGGGATTTCTCTATGGGAAATCAAATGATTGTCATTTCAAATACCATAGAAAAGGAGAACCATGCTAGTTAGTGGAATAAGAATAAAATGAGAAGGAGAAGAAAATGAGAAAAAATGAGGGATAAATATCAATTTAAGGGAATAAGGGTAAAAGAGTCATTAAAGAAATACTTTTTAGTTTTTAAAATTTGTTGTTAAATAGAAATTTCATTAAAGAAAATTTTATTGAAAAAAATAATTAAATTGGTTGAATGACTTTCTGAGTAAAAATGTAAGAGTTGAGTGGTTTTTGGTGTAACGATCAAAGTTGAGTGACTTTTTGAGACAAAAATCCATGTGAGTAACCATTTGAGTTATTAATCATAAATAAAACTCAAATTAGATAAAATGGGGAGCATCCAAATAAAAATCCATAGTTGAGTGACAAATTAGATAAAATGGGGAGCATCCAAATAAAAATCCATAGTTGAGTGACCATAGAGGGCATAAGAAAATTCTAAAAAATATATATACATTATTCTTTTAATCTTTTCTTCCCTTAGGAATCCCATGGGAGAAGGTTCACAATATATCTTTTCCTCACTGATATTCATCTTTTTGTTTGTATGATCCAATCCCTTGTTTCAAACAATCACCTTCATCTTTCAGTCTAAAGTAGATGAAATTGATCGACTTAATCCACGTCTTTAATTCTTTTTCACAAATTCACTACCAAAAATTCATAATTTTTTGATTGAGAGTTTCAATAGAAAAAATTCAATCATAAATTTTTGACTACTTCAATCGGAAAACATAATTTTTTATTTTTATTTTTTATAAAATAATTTTTTGATACTATTTGTGACAACAGTCAAAATATTTAGTGATAAATTTTAAAAAATATACATTTCAACTAGTATAGTCAGCGAAGACATATAAAAATTATCTATATACATATTATTAAATATATATATTCGACCACTGTAGTCACAAAAATAAATAACTAAACAATATATTACTAAATATATAATCAGACCCTTATAAAAAAATAATTAATTAAATATATTATTAAATATATATATATATCTAACCACTATAGTCGAAAATAGTAATAATTAAATAAATATATAATCATACCTTTATAAAAAAAAAAAATACTTAATTAAATATATTATTAATTACTGTAATCAAAAATATAAATAATTAAATAAATATATTATTATTAATTATATGACCGAATATGATAGTCGGAACCAATAATAATTAAATAAATAGCTTACTTAATACATTACAAAACTCTATCTCTCCAAACCATTCTCACTCTTAACTCCATTTTGAAGTCTCCATTACGGACGGTGGTGACGCTGTTGCCGATGATAGTGGCGCTCGGTGGTGTCGCTGTTTAATTGAGGTTAATTTCCCATTTTCTCCCTCTCCTCTCACGTGCATTCGGCCGTTTTCTAAACCAGAATTTTTGGCCCCTTTTTTCTTGAAATCCATCACTTTCTTGGCAAATTTGGTGTAGGAATCATTTTCCAAGAGGAATATTATTTGGAGAAGTTGGAGCGGAATTCTCAAGGTGAAATCATTTTTCTCCCTTCTTTCACATGCTAACTTTTAGCATTTTGGCTTTCTTGATGAATTGAACTAATTGTTTGATCTAAGAGTGGAATAGAATCATCTGTATAATGAGCTGTTTAGTAATGATGATTTTTCTTATTGACATTAATATGCTATTCTTATTATGTTTCCTTCTGCAAGCATTTTGTTGTCTTTATAAATTGAATAACAATATGAATGTATGAAAGTATTTGAAGTGATTCAATAACTCACAAAACAACTATGGCATAATTTTGCACCACGATTAGATTCTTTATCCCTCAAACCAAATGTTCTTCAAGTGCTTGGTTAATCTAAGTTGGCTTAGTTTCTGATTTTATGTTCAATCTCGCCACCACCTACCTTAAATAATTTTGCAATATTGTGGTAGCACTCTCCAAAATTGACCGTAATACTTTATTTGCACTGAGGTTGGTTAGAGAATAGATCATTAATGCTATTAATGTGCAGTCTTTATGTCAAATTAGAGTACCTCTCGGATCCGTTGTCTGTTGTTACAGTAATTTGTTAGACCCATGTTGTCTATGTAGAGAAGAACTTGTGGTTACTCAACTCAGATGTGTATGATTAAATGAAACTTTGGGTGGTAATGTTCTACTTTCTCCACCCCTTGGGTAACACCATTTCTGTTTCATGAAAGTTAAGTTACTTATCTTTGACTAGAGGGATATCGTAAGGTAAGGTCCTCCACGTCTAACCATGAGGTTGGGGGTTCAATTGACCAAGGGATATGGGGGATTTGGGTGGGTGGGGGGTGGGGTGGGGGTGGGGGGTTAATCTCAGTTAATTATCTTTGTTACATGATCTGCTTAACATTTTGATATTCTTGTTGACGGAATAGTATGCCTCTGGTCTTTAGGTTTTTGACTGTATTGAGTAATCTCTAGCTGTAGTGAGTCGTCTAGAACTGCAACGGTATGATCAATTTCATCATCCACAATAGCCTCCTCTATCTTCTAGCTAAGTCTTCTTGTGGCATAAAGTTATTTATCAATATGAAGTTCATCAGCTGTATAACAACAAGAATAAGGTTGTCACTATCCATCTGGCATCTTCAAAGCTGAAATATGTAATTCGTTTAGTTTAATGATATCATCGATTGAGAAATGATCAAGGTTCTGATCAGGTAACGATCTTATTCAAACCAGAAAAGTTATGCACGGGTTGTGTAAGATCACTAGTTGGTCTATCCGGTAAGGAGGGCGCCACAGTTTCAGCAGCACTTGTTATGCAACTGAGAGTAAGGACTTCTTTCGGCTTTGTACTTTCTCTGCTTCCTGATTGCAATGCTTCTTGTTGGATATCCCAAGAAATGTTAGCAAATCGACTAAGGTAAGCTGTGTAATGCCTAACGAGCTAAAATCTGTGGGCAGTAGGAACAATATAACAAGTCTATGAGGGTTTGGTTGATGGGGTCAATCATATAAAAAACTAAAGGTTGCGATTGAAGAATTCTTATAAGTTTGCTTTAATAAGATTCATGTAACAAAGTAATTACATTGGGCTGCAATAAAAAATTAGGCTGCGATATATGTCTAGATGAATTAGAATGAAAGGGTTGAGGAAAGCTTTGGGAGTAAATTTGTTTATTGATTTGGTTGTGAACACTGCAATTTATGAAACTGTATGAGGAAATGTTACAATCATGATGACAAGAATATAGGGGTAAAGGAATTCGGCTCATTTTTTTGGCAATTGAACACTGGCCATGTTAGGAATGCAATTGTATTCTTTTTCCATTCCTGTGATTATGGTACAGATGTAAGGTTACTGTTCCAATTTTGTATATGATGTTCATCAGCTGGTTAGTTTAATTAATGTAGTTGCTAACATTAGTAATTTTGGGATTTTCTGCATTTTGATCATATTGTGTTATACTTGCAGTTCTATACATGAAAGTACCATTTTAAGTAAAAGCTAATTGAAGTAAATGCTATTAACATTGTTTGTAACACTGGTTTCTACGATAGAAAGTACCAATAAGTGGTCTCCCTTCAAGTATGATATGATTTTGTTCGTTAGTTATAGTAGCTATTATGTGTTGCATCATCGGCATGATATCGAAATTTATTCTACTGCTTTTTTTAGAGCTTGTTAAATTTGTTACTTACTGGAAAATTTTGTTTTTATCGTTCTCATTCGTGTGTAGATGGAAAATGAAGATCTTATATGGATGTATAAGAGAACTTATCTTAACCGTGTGGCGTTGAATGAGGAATATAAAAATGGGGTAGATATATTTATTGCTAAAGCAAGGACACTTGATGATTATCTTACTAAAGGGACAATTAGGTGTCCTTGTTGGACATGCAAGTGTGGCAAGTTATTGATTCCAGATCTTATTACATTACATCTTTATAAGAAGGGATTTATGTTGAATTATACTGTGTGGACAACTCATGGAGAGAGTAGTGCCGGTAATAATTTTGCTTTTCAGAATTATGTTGAAAGTCCAATAATAGAGAATAATGCAAAAAGTTCTCGATATAGTGAGATGGTCAGGGATGCTTTTGGGACACACTCCGGGGATTTAAATTAACTAAATGATGAGGCTAAGCACTTTTATGAACCGTTAAAGGAAGCTAGTCATCCATTGTATGAAGGATCAGTGCATTCTAAGTTATCTGTTGCAGTTTGGTTACTAGGTATTAAGTCAGATTATTCTATTTCTCAAGAGGGCATGACTTCTATCATTGGACTTATGAATGAACTTAATCTAAATAATCTTGACTTACCCAAAGATTTCTATACAAAAAGGAAGTTGGTTTCTATGTTAGGACTTTCATCAGAGAGAATTCACTGTTGCGACAAAGTTTGCATGTTATTATACAAGGAAGATGCAACTTTAGAAAATTGCAAATTTTGTAACCTGTCTCGTAATAAGAAAGTCACACATTCCAAAGGGAAGAAGGTTTAGGTGAAGTCGATGCATTACTTACCCCGTATACCATGGTTAAAGAGGTTGTATGCATCAATGAGCTCTATCCCTCATATGAGATGGCACTATGAAAATAAAAGACCACCTGGTGTTTTATGACGAATGTTTTATGTCATTCATCAGATGGAGAAGCATATGGAGAAGCATGGAAGCATTTTGATAGTGTGTATCCAAATTTTGCTAGTAAACCAAGAAACATTAGGTTGGGATTATCTACCGATGGATTCACTCCATTTTCTGTCCCAGCTACATCATATTCATGTTGGCCAGTGTTTGTGACTCCTTATAATCTCCCGCCTGAATTGTGTATGACAAGTCCTTATATATTTCTAACTTGCATTATTCCAGGTTCTCGCAATCCAAAAGTTTTGATTGATGTATATCTGCAGTCATTGATGAGTTGAACTTATTATGGCAGGAAGGTGTGGAAGCATATGATGTATCAATGAAACAAAACTTTAGATTACGTGCTACTTTGATGTAGACTATAACTGACTTTCCTGCTTATGGAATGTTGTCTAGGTGGTCGATTGCGGGCAAGTTAGCTTGCCCTTGTTGGATGGAACACATAAAAGCATTTACTTTGAAACATAGGGGTAAAACCTCATGGTTTGACTATTACCGTCGATTCTTGCCAATGCAACATGAGTTTAGGAGAAATACTGGTGATTTTATGAAGATAAATCTGATTTTGAGGAGCCACTGCCAATCTTATTGCGAGAAGAAATTTGGGATCGAGTGAGGAATTTGCCTAAGGTAACAGAGTCTCCACCATCCAGGATACCTGGTTATGGTATTACACATAACTGGACTAAACGAAGAATATTTTGGGAGTTAGATTACTAGAAGGACAATCTTCTGCCTCATAATCTAGATATGCATATTGAGAAAAACTTATTTGACAACTTGTTTAATACTGTGATGGATGCAAGTAACAAAACAAAAGATAACTTGAAGGCCAGGATGGACTTAAAGGAGTATTATCGGCACAATGAGTTGTACCTGACATACTTAAACAATAAGATTCAGAAGCCCAAGGCCAGTTACACATTCACTTTGGATGATATAAGAGTGATTTGTGATTAGGTTAAGAATTTGAGAATGCTAGATGGATGTGCGTCAAATTTATCTAGGTGCGTTGACATGAAAGAAGGGAAGTTGACCTCTATGAAGAGCCATGACTATCACATTTTCATGGAGTCGTTGATGCCTATTGCATTTCAATGCATTGCCCGATAGACTATGGAAGACATAACAGAGATAAGCTTATTTTTCAAAGATTTATGTTCTAACACATTAAGGGAGAAGAACCTATCTTTGATGGATATCAACATTCGCTTAACCTTAGGGGTGTGCATCGGTCTGTTCGGTTCGATTTTATATATTATCGGTTCGGTTTATCGATTTTCGATTTTTAAATATGTTAAACCAATAATCAAATCAATAAAATATTTTTTTTCGGTTTTCGATTTATCGGTTTATAGTCCTTAACGGTTCGATTTTCGGTTTAACCGATAAAAAAATACTCATAAAATAGAAATAGTAGTAACTAACATGAAAAAAATGAATCTTAGTTGCAACCAAAACATCCTACATAATGTATTTTAATTTACAGGAATCTTTAAGTTTGGACTAAATGTTGTTAGGAGAAATTAAGAGTTTGTATAATTGAAATAATAGGTTTGTTAATTTATAGAAATTAAAGAGAAAATAAGATAAATATATAATAAGTCATATATAGATATATATGTATATATATATAATATATTAAAAGTGTGAAGCCCCTTAAAAAAGTGATTTGAATTTTTTGTCCTTCATTAAAACACTATACAATATACAAAATCGTCTTTTCACTATTTTCCTTAATTTATTATTTAATTAATTTTTTAATTTTTAAAGTCAAGGAGTGCTAAATTATATGGTAAAAGAAAAATATATAGAGAATTTATGTTGGTAAATTTTTTATTTCCTTCTATATAAAAAAGGAGTCTTGAAATATATAGTAAGAAAAAAGATCCTAAAATATATGATAAAGAGAATAAAAAAAAATTTAATAGTAGAAAACTTTAAGTAAAAAAGAAAAATAAAATCTCACCTAAAGTTTTAGAAAAACTACTATACGTTTTCCTTTAATGTTATGGTTTTAATTCCTTTTAAGTAAAAAAGATAAATAAAATGTCACCTAAAGTTTTAAAAAATCTATTGTACGTTTTATTTTAATGTTATTATTTTAATTTCAAACTATATATATATATTACAAGTGCGAAGACCCTTAGAAAAGTTATTTGAACTTTTTGTCCTTCATTAAAAAATTAATAAAACTATCTTTTCACTATTTTTTTAAATTTATTATTTAATTATTTTTTAATATATTAACTAAACTCCTAAAATATATGGGAGATGAATCATTTAATATTTTTCTTTATATTGGTCAATTAGAAAAATACTCCTAAAATAAGACTCTATTAAGAAAATACTTCTATAAATATTGAAGTGCACTTTAAACTAGAGAAACCGATTTACCTATTGGGAGAAGATTGATGCTCATCTAACTTGATTCGGTTGTATGTCTAGATTGATAGATGCTTGATTTTCTAACCCTTAACTTCTTTATTGTTTTTGTCAACGTAATATAATTCAACGTGTGTGTGTGTGTGTATATATATATATATATAAATATATGTTCTTTGTTTTCATTCAAGTCATTCTTTAGGGTCAATTTTTGCTCAGACAAGAATTATTTTCATCAAAATTGAAGTTTTGTAATCATTATTGTATTATTATTTTATTGTAATTTATAAATTGTAGATGAATGTCGGTTGGCTTTGAAGAAATTTTTGTGTAAAAGTCAGGTTTAATTGTTATTATCTTATTGTTTTATTTTAATTTACAGATGATAGATGAATGTTTGTCGGTTTTGAGAATTTTTTTAGGTAAAAGTTAGCTTTAATTGTATTGTCTTAACATCTCTATTAATTTATTATTTTGTGGTAGTTTATTCATTCAAAGTCATTCTTTAGGATCAAAAGTTTTGCTCAAAAAAGAATTATTTTCATCAAAATCGAAGCTTTGTGATTATTGTTGTATTGTTTTATTGTAGTTTACAGATTTAATTGTATTATTTTGATATCTCTATTATCTTATTATTTTATTTTAATTTACAGATGAAAGATGAATGTCGATCGACTTTGAAAAATATTTTTGGTAAAGATTAGATTTAATTAAATTAATTCTCCATCTTTACATATTCAAAAGATGTTGAATTTAATTATTATATTCATCTTTATTATTTACACAAATCGTATTTAGTGTAACGTTTGAATTCATTAAATTGAGGTATGTATATGTGTGTGTGTATTCTAATTGGGTTATCGATTTACCCAATAATCCAATAAGAAAAAATCGAATCGAACCAATAACCCAATAATTTTTTTTTATAAAACCATTAAAAAATCGTGAACCCAGTAACCCAATAACAATAAACCAATAACATTTTTATCGGTTGGTTCGGGTTTTGCACACCCCTACTTAACCTTAAACAATTTGGCAAAAATATTTTCTCTTGTTTTTTTGATATTATAGAGCATCTTCCAATTCACTATGTGTGAGAGGCACGACTTGGAGGGCGTGTTTAATGTAGATGGATGTATCCCTTTGAGAGATATTGACTTTTAACATTTACCTTCATGTGTTATAATTGAACATTGTTTCATCTAAAAGATCATACTATGAAGGACTATTGGCAAATATAAGCAGACCATTAAAAACAGATCTCGAATTGAGGGATCAATATGTGAGTCTTATTTCGCTAAAGAGACCTTTTATTTTTGTTCATATTATTTTGAACATAATGCACATGTCTGAGAAACTGACCTAATAGGCATGATGATGGAGACAATACAGATCTTTCAGCACCACCATTTTCAATATTCAGTCAACCAGGTAAAGAAAGTCTGAAAGTTGGTCCACTTCAATATTTGAATGTGGTGGGGCTTAAGTCAGCTACAACACATGTATTATTAAATTTTCCTGCGGTCCTGTCTTTTTATAAGTAAGTATATTTATATTAACGATAATCATTCAAGGTCTATCTAAGCTTTAACTAATGAAAGTGATAACATTGTCGGACAACTACTTCGTGGCTTTACACGGGGATGTTGTTGTTTATCCTATGTTTTCAGTGTGGTTTAGAGAATATTTAAGTGTAACTTAAATATTTAACCCGATTTACACTTTTGTTCAGTTTTATGTATATTTAAATTCTAACTTTTCTTGAACTTACAATCATCTTAATTATGACTCAAATGGCCAATTTTTACGTGATATAACTTGGGGATTAGGGCTGGGCATAAAATACCAGAAACCGAATTACCGAACCGAACCGAACTGAAGAATTTGGTATTCGGTATTGGTATGGTAATTTGGAGTAAAATTTTAAAATTACGGTATTTGGGTTCATGATTGGTAAAAGAAATTACTACCATTTGGTATTTGGTATTTACCGAATACCAAATTATTGTTAACTGACCATAGTCTATACTCCATAGGCCACGAGTCCAAATTAATATTCTACAAAAGGTAAAAAAAAAGCCCACAACCTAAAAGTCTATAATACTATATTCATTTTAAAATTTTAAAATGAAAATCACTTTTAAAATTTTTATTGTTAGCAACAGTGGACAACATGTTCAAATATGAAGTTTTGTTTTATATTACTCACATTTTCTTCATTCTGGTTCTATCTATCAAGACAACCTGAACTTTTCTAGTCTTGATGCAACTTGTAGGTATATATAAGTTATGTCCAGTGAGAGAGTTGATGCAGAGATACTCATTTCCTGCCATATCTAAGTAACTAAGTTATAAAAAAGGTTTAACACTATGTTATGTGATTTTAAATATCTCATAAGTTATTCTTGATGAAAGGGTTAGTGAATTCTTTTATTTAAACTCAGTAGTCACTACGAGGCAAATATTTGAGGAGCAGATGTGGCTATTATCTTCCGAAGTCATTTCTGCATTAAACAGTTATTATGTTAAATCAACAGATGATGAATGAGCTATAAAACATCACTGATGAAGTGTTAAATAGTGTTGTTTCCATAAGGCATAGGGCGGAAACTTTATCTTGTGTTTTGATTAAGTTCTAAAGTAAACTGTTATTGTTGGCTTAGAGTAGAGTCTACCAAATTTAACTTTAATATGGTATTACCAAATACCGTACCGAATCGAAGTTTAATTTACCGACTACCGAATTATCAAATCGAAGTTTAATGGTATGGTATTTGGTATGTACTTTCATTTACCGATTATCGAATTATCGAATCCGAATTATGATAATACCGAACCGAATACCGAACGCCCATCCCTATTGGGGACCTGATGCTAAAGTTAAAAAGTTTTCTAAGTACTCTATCAATGGGTACAGATTTCATGCAGAAGAGTTCTCTAAGGACAAGGAAACCAACAATAGTGGGGTTTGGGTGAAAGGTGATGGCGGTGTTATTATTATGGTGTGCTTCACGAGATTTTAGAACTCGATTATCATGTTGGTTGGCCAAAGAAAAAGTTGGTTCTCTTTCGATGTAAGTGGTATGATCCTACGCCTAGGTTAGGTACAAAGGTGCACCCTCAGTACAAAACAGTTGTAATTAAGCGTGCAAGGGAGTATGAACTCTATGATCCATTTGTCGCTGCACAAAATGTGAAACAAGTTTATTACACTCCTTATCCTTTAAGAATAAATCTGCATAGCGGATAGTTATAAAAACAAAGCCCGTGGGTAGAGTTGAAGTAGAGGATGCATTGGACGTAGCATATCAGAATGACATTTCAAGTGCTGAAAAAAAGGTGGATGATGAATTAGCAGGTTAGTTGCAGCATAACAAAGGCTTATATGAAGAATTTGTTCCTTCTGAACTTAGAATGAATGTTAATGATTATGGAGAAGGAATATTCGGGGCAAATGATGAGGAAGATCCAACTGATGAAAATGAAATAAGCGAGGAAGAGTTACTTGATGAAAATTAAACAAGTGATGAAGAATCGATGTATGAATGTGAATCAAGCAATGAGGAAGAATTTATGACTGACTATGAAACAAGCGATGAGGATTTAGTTGTTATTAATAGTAGTGGTGTGTAGTAACAGGGTCTTGAATTGTATTTTAGCTGCTTAGCTGCTGCTTTTTGCTATTTTATTTGACAATATAGTGTCTTTTCTTTGTTAATATTTGTAGTGCCAGTAAGAATATTCTGGTTGTTAGATTAAACAACAGTGGTGAATTTCTATAGTATATGTGTGTTGTCTGCTTTATTCAATTGGTATTACAAAAGAGAACTACCCATTTTATATGTGCAAATGTAAAAAAACTTTTCTTCTGTATGAACACTTGCTACTGTTGTTTCATTCCTTCGATATTGTATTTGTTTCCTTTTCGGTAAGAATTTCTCGTTTTCTTGGCAGGAAGATTGTGAGGATTTGCGGGGAAGAATAAAAGCTAGTTCGCTCAAGAGGCCTACTGTTGTAAGATATCTGAAGTATCAACAAGTCTTTCATTCTACAATTTATCTTGATAACTCTGAGGTATCCATTTGGGCAATGGCACATGGTCCTAAAACTTGGTGGATAATAGATCCACCCTCTACCCTTCTTCTCTTAAATCAAACCCTCCTGCCCTTTTTATATTTTCTTCGTCCTTTGTTTGCATCTCCTATTTTCATTTGCTTGATGTCCTTTTCCTCTCAAAAGTGATATATTACTTTATATAGTCTACTTGTCGTTCTCTATTTCTCAACTCTTCTTTCTTTACTTCTCCTATGCTCTAAATCTGATTATCACTTAGATGTAACTGGAATCAAGAATTATTGCATACAGACCAAATTGAGAATCTAATTAATGCCTTCATATCTCAATTTTTTCCCAATTTCCTATACTTGATAGCAAAGGCATCTCTACAAGGTTCCTTAAGTTGTAGCCAAATTGATTATGGATATTTTCTCACCTTTATTTGGTAGAAAATCTAGTCAGACTTGTGAAAAGATTCAGCTTCTTCTCTCTGAGGTGGATATTGTTGATTCCTAAGGAGAGGATGAAATCCACAATTGTAAACCATGAAAACTTCAGGTGTTTTGTGCTATAATGTTATAGACTTCTTGGGGAAATGATCACTCGGACAACATATATATAAATGAAAGGACATGGAAAGAATTGTGTAATATTGTCTTGAGTAGGCGTATCTCATCATATTGATTAGCTTTGATCTTTTCTGTAAAAAAACTAATAGCTTCTATCTTAGTGTCTAACCTCTACTGTGTCATTTCTGCTCCACATCACTGCTGTTGTTATTATGTGGCAGTATATGTGGCAAAAAGGAAAACTAAATTTGTTCTGGTTGTTTCTTCTGCACTTTTTAGACTCAGAGGAATACTCAATAATGTTTTCCCCAATGGAACTTTTTAACACCATCTCTTCCAATATTAGATTCTGTAGACTGCAGAATTGGGAATTGTCAGTTACTGTTTTAGAAATTCACATATACTATAGAAATTCACTGTGTTAGGAGAGAATCAAGGTCAAATAGGACCTCCTTTTACTTTCTGAAAACAGATATGAAAGTTGAAAAAAATAAAAAAGATAAGAATGACAAAAGATGAATCCTAGCCAGGACACCACCGTAATTAGGGGGGAAAATAATCTAAGGTCACTGCTTTTAGGAAACACTAAACAAGAAATGCAGGGTCCTATTTTGCTCAACCCCGAGATGCATAGTTCTAATGCTTAAATAACTTTTGAATTGTTATCATACTGTCTGACAATATTTTCCACATTTGGTCTACAGTATCAGTGTGCTCAAGTTATTTTAATGCCTTGTAGGTGGCAAAGATAGTTTGGCTCTACAACTAGAAACAGTCCTGGACTTCTGTGATGAAGCATGCTCGAAGGATAGAGCTGTTATCCAAGAAGACGACCAGTAACTGAAGCATTCTGGTAAAGCTCTTATAGATAGTTACTTTTAATTTGAGGCTAGGGGTTTTAGTGTATGTTCATGACAATTGAAATAACTTTGTGCCGACAATGATAACTGATTATTTCTGCTTGCTGTATCAGAACTACAAACATATTCTTGTGTCTTAACAGGCTCAGCTTGTTGTTTTTCGTGCCATATATGTTCTGAATTGACAGCTTCCAGGATAGTTCTGGTGAATCAAATAAACATGACTATGGAGAGTGTGTTAACATTGTTTTCAAATAAACATGACTATTCATAAATTTAGTTCTTTCTTTTTCAGGTGGTTAGTAAAGAAAATCAATGGCATCAAAAGGTAATGTTAATGGACTGCGTAAGAAAAGTAAGAAAGGACCTGATAATCTTCCTATCTTCCTGTAAATGTAGGTCAATATATACAACCACCTGTTACCACGACTCTTCAACCAGCTTCTACAAATATTTCCCCTCCATATTAACTATTTCACTACCAAATGCATTTTTCATGCTTCCACAGTCTGACCAGTTCTACATCTCTTCTTCCCAAAATAATCTGCATAGTAGCTCTTCATCTATGCCTTTGACATCATCCACATCAAGCCTTTCTTTCTGGATTGAGAATTGGAGGTCCTAACACATCAACATCGCCATCCATTATAGTGCTACAACTTCTAATGCTACAACAGCTGCTTCTTAAAATTTGCAATTTAAAGAGGTATTAGAATATGACAAGTTTGGGAGGCTACGAATCGTCTCTTATTGTGATGGGTAATTAACCCTTAAGTTTTTCCTTAGTATTTTTTTTTTTCTTCAAATTGGGGACAGGGAAAGGGGAATGGGGGAGGGGATTACAATGTGGGGAATCGAACTTTCACCAATAAGGTGGAAGTTCAGGTAACTAACCAACTAAGCTACTAAGATTCCCCTTAGTTTTTAAAAGCTAAGATGATGGTTTAATATAATTTTATTGCAGGTTCATTCCAGCATATGCCGCCGGGCATATGGTTAAAGAAGTAATTAAATCATTTTTCAAAAAGCCGTGAAATAGTTGGTTAGAGATTCCATACGAAATTAGAATTGACATGTGGAAACAATTTATAGTATAAGCAGTTTTATAAGCTATGAATATGATTGCCTAAAAGTTTTTCTATTGTATCCATCAATTCATTTCATGATTTTATATTATTATTTTTTTCAGATAAAGTGTACATGGAGTGATTGTCATTAAAATGAAATAGACCGCACTAAGGGTGTCAAATGGGCCGGTTTGACCCTGCTTGTTTAGGAACTCAGCCCGATTTGACCCGGCCCAATCAGCCCCCGGGCCGTAGGGCTCTGGGTCTTGAGCTGGGCCATTTTTTTCGGGCTCGATTAACCTAGCCCGAGCCAAATCCGATCCAAGCTCGTCGGTTAACTAGCTTGGCTTGGTTTACTTTATCTTTTTTTTTTTTTAATTTTCAGATTTTGACCGTCGGGTCGAAGTAGCCGTTGGTCCCAACAGCTATATGGCCGTTTGGATACAAAAACGGCTTTTTCGGCCCTTTTTAAAAATATTTTTTAAATTCCAAAAAAAAATCCTATAAATACGCTACACTTTCAAATCATTTTTCACACATTTTTTACTTTCTCAAATCTTATTCTTTCAAATACTCCCTTCGTCCCATTTTATGTGTCGTCATTTGATCGGGCACAGAGTTTAAGAAATTAGTAAAGACTTGGATAGTTTTTATCAAATTGTCCTTCATTAAAACAATGTACTATTATTATTTTTAATTAAGTGGGCCCTTATAAGTGGGACCAATAAGGGTAAAAGTGTAATTGTGTCTTTAAATAGTTACCAAATAAGAAAAGATGACATTTTTTTTTTGGGACGGACAAAAAAGAAAATGATGACATAAAATGGGACGGAGGGAGTATTCTATATATCTCCTAGTGCTCAATTTAATTTTGTCATTACAAAGTACGAGTGGAAGTTTCTAAAGCCGCAACTTCGAATACTTCTAAAATTTGATATTGTCGTTCCTTCTCTTACTTTTAATTTTTAATTAGCGTATTAATTGTTAAATATTT
Source organism: Capsicum annuum (assembly GCF_002878395.1). Classification (NCBI taxonomy): domain Eukaryota; kingdom Viridiplantae; phylum Streptophyta; class Magnoliopsida; order Solanales; family Solanaceae; genus Capsicum; species Capsicum annuum. The sequence goes on along the minus strand of NC_061120.1, from coordinate 92,480,247 downwards.
AATTTTATTATTTTTGTGTATTTTAAATTTTTTTAGTTTGATTTATATTATGGATAAATTAAGAAACCTTGGTAAAAGTGTCAATTTTTTGTTCCGGAAGTGGTAGTGGGAGTAAAAAGCGAATTACTGACGGTAGAGGTAGTTCAAGTAGTAGATATACCCGTGTGTCTTCGGCTCTAGTACCGCTTAGTCAACCTTTTGAGGAAGAAGTAGGTGTAGGTGCTCACGATATGGATTATGCAGAAGCTCAAAAAAATTACGGTATAGAAGAAGAAAATGAAGTAGATGTGGTTAATTTAGAAGAAAATGATGAAAATATTGATGAGACAACCGCAGTAGGAAATGCTAATGTTAGATCTGAATCGGTTAATCGCCCTTTCCGTGTCCCAAGAGCTTGTAGAACAACTAGTATTGCATGATAATTTTTTACACGTATAGAAGGAGAAACTAATGTGCAATACAATATTTGTCAACAAGTATATGAGTATAAAAGAGGAGGCAATCAAGGGGGTATGAGTACGTTAATGAGATATATAAATGATAATCACGAAAGAGAGTTATTTATTACACGAAGTGGTGAGGATGTTGGTGGACCAACACAAACTAGAATGGATTCAGCAACCGATCAGGTAATTAAGAAGTATAATAAATTGAGGGATCGGAATGAAATATCAAAAATGGTAGCTGTGAGTTGTTTGTCTTTCAGTTTTCCTTCTTCGGATACTTTTATTCATTATATTCAAGCAATTTATAATCCTATGTTTAATGGTATTCATAGAAGTACTTGGCGGGCTGATATTTTTAGACTTCATTCACAATATATTTTTTATTTATCTAAATTGTTTTAATGTAAAATGGTTCTAACTTCTGATCTTGGTCGTGTAGTTAATACAAATGATAATTTAACCATTACTTGTCACTGGATAGATAGTAATTTTGTTATGTAAAAACGTATTCTAGCTTTTTTATATGACGAAGATCGTAGACATACTGGAGAATTTATTGTTGATTCAATTAGTAAAGTTGCAGAATTTTATGGTATTGAAAAAAAAAAAGTCTTATGTATTGCTTTTGATAATGCTTCTAACAACAAGACTACTATTACAAAGTTAAAAATTAGTCTCTCTCGCCATTACTTAAAATATTTTATGTTAAGTGTGTTTGTCATATGTATAATTTAATTGGAAGAGATGATCTTGGATTTTTTTAGCTTTATATTGAAAAAATTCGGCTTGCTGTTGGCTTTATTTAAGGAAATAATCGAAGAAAAAAATTAGAGAATTTAAAGTTAAATGTGAACAAAATGGACTTAGACTGATATTGATGCCTGAAGAATGTGATACTAAATGAAATGCTACGTATGATTATTTAAAAACTTGTCATGCTTATAGAATTCCTATTACACTAATTTTTAACCAGCATTGTGGTTCATTTGTTGATTTGGCTAAATGTATGATTCTGATTGGGCTTGAATTGATGATCTTGTTAAGTTTTTGAAAAAAATTTATATAGCTACAGTTGAATTTTCAGGTTCTTATTATCCTACTATTTATAATATTTTAGCATATATAACTGATATTTCTTCTTTGCTCAAAGAATATAAGAATAAAGAAGATTACAACGAAACTGTTGGTGCTATGTTTGCTAAATTTTAAAAATATTTTTTTCGATTCCTCCTATTTATTTGGTTGGTGCTATACTAAATTCATGTATGAAATATACTATTATGTGCCACTTTAGTACTTTTATTTATTCTAGCTTAGAGATAAATACTAACAATGCTTCTGATGATGAAGAATCAGAACAACTAGATTTGTATACGGCTATGAGTGATGAGAACATTTACATAGATAAATTATATAATCATTATGTTGATTTACTTGATTTAGTTGTACCGATAAATATCACTCCAACTGTCGTTCTTCATCCTTCCAAGGAGCCATCATCTTCTAAAAGGCTGGCATATAGTGATTTTCCTTATCACTTTTATGATTTAAATGTTTAGGACAGTTTTGAGGAGTGAGCTTACACAACAGCTTCTCGGGAAGAGCTTAAGTATTATCTTCGAATGCCGATAGACGCGTTGGATTGGTGGAAGAATAATGAAACACAATATTATGTGCTTTCAAGATTAGCTAGAGATATATTGAATGTTTCAATGTCAATCGTTGCATCGGAGAGCGCTTTTAGTCAAGGACGACAACAGCTTGGAGACAATCGACACTCATTGGGAAGCAATGCTATGAATGTTCTAGTTTGTCTTAGAGATTGAATTGGAGCGGAATGAAGAAATCAAGAGATGGAGGTGGAGCCGAAAGATGAACAGAATCTTGAAGAAATTATGACTTCAAGGGAGAACTCAGCACAATCAAGTCCAATGCATGATCTTGCTCCCATTAATTTTGACTATCTTATGTCAGTTTCCGTTAATGTTAACATGAATGAGTTGGAAAAAATGATGAAAACTTTGTAGATTTTTCATTCATATACATTATAAATTTTGAATCATTTTATAATCAATAAAATATAACATTCATTCACTCCTTACTTTATAATTTTTTTCATTTAATGATTTAAATTGAATTTTTAGTTTAAATTAAATACTTAGTTTTAATATATTACTAATTTACTATCAAACTTTACACTAACTCACTAAGTAATAGACTATTAAACATAACAAACATATAATCATATATACACATAATAAAAAACTAAATTTCTTTTAAGTTCAAAACCTAAAGTATTATTAATTTATTATATTAAGTAGCATATTTTTTAAAGTAGTACATATATTGAATGGTAGGTATATATTTTCTATAGATTCTAAAATAGTATATATTTAAGGTATGCATGTGTATATGTTTTATAAATTAGTATATATATTGTAATATATATCTTGTAATATATGTTTTATATTGAATGATACGTATATATGTGTATATATTTTCTATAAATTCTTAAGTAGTATATATTTAACGTATATATGTGTATATGTTTTATAAATTAGTATATCCATATTGTAGTATATATCTTGTAGTATATGTTTTATTTAAAGTAGTACATATATTGAATGGTACGTATATATGTGTATATATTTTCAATAGACTCTATAGTAATATATATTTAAGGTATACATGTGTATATGTTTTATAAATTAGTATATATATTGTAATATATCTTGTAGTATATGTTTTATTTAAAGTAGTACATATATTGAATGGTACGTATATATTTAAGGTATATATGTGTATATGTTTTATAAATTAGTATATATATTGTAGTATTTATCTTGTAGTATATGTTTTATTTAAAGTTGTATATATATTTAACTAACGTATAGTCGTATACATGATTACATGTGTAATTGTGTATATGTGTATATATTTTTTAAATTCTAATGTAGTATATACTATATATATGGTGTATATATATTGTGTGTATATTGTTTAACGTATTTAAAATGTATATAGGTGGGTATATATAGTTTGTATTGGAGAAAAAACTTTTAATATTTTTTTTTTTTGGTTTTGATTGGTTTTGATTGAATTTTTGATCGGTTTTGATCGGGTTACGTGTAATGAGCCGGTCCCGGGTTGTTTCTTGAAAATTTACTGTTGGGCCCGAAATCGGACCGGCTCGTTAAACCAGGCCCGAAATCGAACCGGCTCAGAACCCGATTAAAAGTGACGGGCCGATTTCGGGTTGACACGGCCCGACCCCATTAACTGGCCTAGACCGCACTTTTCGGTTGAAAGTAGCTCTACGAATCAAAGAACACTTGTATGAGGTCCGGAGGAAATTGCAACAGCCTAGTTGGGTGAATGATGAAATGTGGTCTCAGTTCTTGGAATTATGAGACACTCTTGAATATAAGGCAAAGAGGGAACGGGGAAAGGCACATCGAGCCTCTGAAATGGGTAGCTCGCTGCACGCCGGACGTTCGATGAGTTTCGCTACCCACCAACGAAGACTGGTACTATTCTTGTCCAACCCCTTTATCTATTTACAGACGTAAACACCCAAAATGTAAGATTTTTAGCTGTATTGGATTGATTTGGATTATATGTGAATTAAATGTATGTGGTTTGTTGTTGTTGTAGTTGTAGCTAGTGTGTTATTGTTGTTGTAGTTGTATAGGAATACAATTTGAAAAATGAACTTGTATCATCGGTATTCTTACTAAATAAAACCAGTTCTGAAGCAAGGAGTTGTTTTGTGGATGAGTCCACAGAAAGGTAAAAGAAAATAAGAAACAAGCTGAAGAGGTGAATCTGTCCCTTGAAAATAATGTAGTTAGTTACCAACCGAAAGTGTTCCACAGACTTCTTGTAACAGTACAGTGCAAAAAACAGTGTCTGTTGCTTTCTGCTGCTTTCTAACATAGTAGCATCCATTCCCAATGTAGTGTTTCCTTCTATAGAGGTTGTCTTGAGTTAAGCAAGCCATACCTTGTCTGTTATTCTATTCTTCTTGTTAAAAAGAAGAAATGTATTTTTTTCAAGAAAGAGAAAACAAGATTTCATGTGTAGTTACAAGGCTCAAGCCTTGCTGATCTAAACTCATTTAAATTTACCTACTATTAGCATGTATACACTAGACTTCTACCGTACTTAAAGAAAATGATAAAAGCACCCTCATTTGTCATTCTGGAAGATTAAAAGTACACTAGTACATACAGAACTACAGCTTACTTGTACGAAATCAATCAATAATGCTCTCCTTGTTAGGGGTATTCAGTTGATTATTAAAAGTCTTTGACCCCTTGTTATTGCAATCTTGTTGTTATCCAGCCTAGTTTAACCTGAAATATAATCACATCACGCTAGCAATTAACTGATGATGTCTGATATAGTATAAGAAATAAATATGGCACTAATATTTTGGCATTGGACATTAATTTGAATCTTAAGTGAAATGAAAAAATTTCCCAGTAAGGAAATTCTTATATGTTATACTATAGTATCTTCTCGAACTTTTTTCTGTGCTAGAGAAGATGAGGAAGATATTGAATTTTTTCTATGGTAGAGAAGATGAGGAAGATAGTGAATCAAGAAGCATATGCCTCAAGTATTTGATGATGAGGAAGATAGTGAATAGATTATTAGATTATAGTTGTTGGTTCTTGTTTATAATTGTGACATGTAGACATAAATTATTAGAATTGATATTTATTTTGGATTGTGACGCTCAGATTTAAACTTGTCTTGAAATGTTTAAATTATTTGACTCGTTGTTTGTTTTGGATGTTTCAAAGTGGTTGTATTTGTAATTTTTAAATTTTACTTTGAGAAATATATTAGGTATGTTGTTACTGTTTGTAACATGAAAGGATATTCCGACTACAGTGGTCGGAGTAGTCAATACTTTTCTGGAAAAAAAAATTATTATTTTCCGACTACATCTATTGAAAAAAATAATATTAGTCGGAAATAATTTATTTATTAAATAATTATTTATTAAACTTCCGACTAAAATAGTCAAAAAAAATTATTTATTAAATAATTATTAATTAATATTACGACTACATTAATTGGAAAACTAATAATTATTAAGTAATTATTTTTAATTATTTTATTGAAATTTCGACTACACTAGTCAGAATATTATTTTTGTTGAATCATTCTATAATTTAATTTTTGCGACTGTCGTAATCCGAAATTTCCAACAACAGTAGTCAAAAATATTTTTCCAACAAACTTTTTTACAACTATCATTAAAAAGTCAAAATATAGTCGAAAATGCCTTATTTTTCGATTATATTTCGACTACATGAGCTGTCGGAAAATTGCTATTTTCTAGTAGTGATTTTACTATTAACAAAAATGAAATTTTTTTAAATAAACATAAATATGACTCAAATGTTATGGAATGGTAGAGAGAAGAAGAAAACTCGAAGAGACATAGAATGATAACTCTTTTTATTGATCCTTGCATTAATTCAATTAGAAGATTGCATCTCATTTATAAGAAACTAAAGAGAATAAAATAAGAAAAATATGATATTTTCTACTAAATTAAATATTTTACAATGATTGTAAACCCTAAGCTTGAAAGAAGATAAATTCAATTAGAAGATTGCATCCCATTTATAAGAAACTAAAGAGAATAAAATAAGAAAAATATGATATTTTCTACTAAATTAAATATTTTGCAGTGATTGTAAACCCTAAGCTTGAAAGAAGATAAATAATATTAGACTAAAGAGAAAAAGTAAAATATTTTACCATTATTGAAGATCATAGAATAGAAATAAAGTAAATTTTAGCATTTCCCCTCAAACTCAAATTGTTGGTGCATTCAACTTGAGTTTGAATAATTATTCTTGAAAAAAACACACTTTTTTAAAAAAATTTATGTTGCAGCAATCTAAAAAAGTTGATCTTCCTCATATTCTTCTTCCACTAGTAGTGCTTGTAAATTATCTTAAGTGTCTTTGAACTTGCATACTTTTGTAATATGACCTTTTTATTTGCAACTTCTACATAATGCATCAGATCTCTACCAACAAAATTTTTCAATGTATATTTTTTTGCAATATAATAATCACCTTTTCTTTTTTGGTGGTTTACATAAAAAATAGCTTCAACAATTTTTTCTTGTTGGCAAGCTTGTCTTTGCTCTTGTACTTGAAAAGCACTTATCCTATAAAAGAAATGATAGAGAGATCTTTAGACTTTTTCAAAGCAGATATTTTAGACTCAAATCTCTCAGGAATAGCCATCAGAATTTTCTCAACTATTCTAGTGTCTTTAAAATCCTCGCCAAACAACCTAGTTCTATTGACAATCGAGAAATTCTGTCAGAATATTTAGTGATTGTCTCACCTTCTTGCATCCTAGGAGATTCAAAATCTCTTTTCAAATTTGAAATTTGATTGTCTGTCTCGTTCACTTTCTTGGTACCCCTTTTCAAGCTTTTTTCAAATTTTTTTTGTTATTTCACATGCAATGATTTTAGAGAAGATTTAATCAGCAACTGAATTTTGAATTACAATTTTTGTTTTATACTTTTTAAATTTCTCTTTTGAGTGAAATTTGATTTCGATAATAAAAGAATTTTTAGGGAGTTATTGCATTTGTATAGGTTTATCTTCCTTTACAACTTCCTACAAATCATAAGCTTTACGATAAGATTTTTTCTTAACTATCCAAATTTGATAGTTTTCACTAGTGAAGATTTGTGGGGCATTGAAAGAAAAAGCATTGCTTGTCATGGTTTGAAAAATGAAGTTTAAAATAATATGGGTTAAAAATTAGTAAAAAAATAATCCTGCACTAAAAATAAAAGTAAGGGTTAAAAATGGTCCTATTTTAAAAATAAAAGTAAGAGTTACAAGTAGGTTGAAAATAGTTATGGGTTAAAAAAGGTAATTGGAAATTTTCCTTCAATAAATTTATAGACCCATGAAGATTGATGAAGGCATGGATCCTGCTGTTATGAAACGAAAAAGAGAAGAAGGAAAATTAAATAGAAGTTGAGGGTGTGTTTGGTATGAAGAAAAACATTTTTTAGAAAATGTTTTCCAATTTTCTCATGTTTGGTTGGCTTAAAGGTTTTGGAAAATGTTTTTCAAATTAACTTATTTTCCTCCATTCTAAGGAAAATGACTTTCTTCAAAAAACATTTTCCAAAATTCTCTTTCAGCCTCACTCTTAAGTTGAAATATTCATACAACTTTCAAAATCACCCATCCCTACTCCGACCCTCAATCTCCCACCCCCACCCCGCCTCCTACCACCCCTATTAAAAATAAATATTTTAAATTTTTTTCTTTTAAAAATAAATATTTTAAATTTTTTTCTTACCTCATCCCCCTACACAAAACCCAAACCCCTACTCCCTTCAAAAAATAAAAAATTAATTTTTTAAAAAAAGTTCAAACTTTTTTCTTACTTCCCCTACCTGACCCCCTACCAACCTCCTCCCTCCCCCTCCCCCCCACCCCCCCTTCCTCAAAATAAATAAATTTTTTGAAATTAATGTTTAAATATTTTCCTTATCCCACCCTCACTCCCCTACCCCGACCCCCACCCCTTAATACTTACCCTCAAAAAAAATATTTCAAATTTTTTTCTACCCCACTGTTTCTCCCTTACCCCCACCCCCTACTAGCCCTCCAACCTCCCAAAAAATTAATTTGTTTTTTAAAAAATCAAAATTATTTTCTTACCCCACCCTTATTACCTATTTTGACAACCCCAACCCCCACCTACCAACCTCCTCTCCAAAAAAATTAATGTTTTTAATTTTTTTTTTTAATTTAAATTTTTTTTCTTATCCCACCCTTTTTATCCTATTCGTTCTCATTGTTTTTGTTAAATATATACAAATACTTTTAGAAAATATATACTTATCCAATTTACATAACGAACACACGAATATAAGTAAGAAATACCTTATTTTTCTAGAAAATATTTTTCCTCCTTCATATCGAACACACCCTAAAAAAGTATTTTTTGAGATCAAAAATTATTTTTCTAAAATGTATTTTTACGTTTTAGCTAAACACTAAAATGTATTTTTTGAAAAATATTTTTTATTCACCAACCAAATACTATAAAACATTTTTCAGAAAATATTTTTCATCCACCAACCAAACATAGGAAAACAAGTAAGAAATTAACTTGTTTTTCAGGAAAACATTTTCCATAAAAAACATTTTATGTCATACCAAACACACACTGAATGATAACTCTTTGTATTTGATTCTTTCATTGATTCAAATACAAGTGTACATTTCTATTTATAAGCAACTAAATAGAATAAAATAAGAAGAACATGTTATTTTCTACTAGACTGTAAATATTCTACAATTAATGTAAACTCTATATTTGAAAGAAAATAATATAAAATATTCTTAAACTAAAAAAAAGTAAAAACATTCTATCATTATTAAAGATCATAGAATAGAAAAAGGTAAATTTCAACATCAAATACTTTCTTGATAAATTTGAAACACTTCTCTTTCTTTCTTTTTCGTTTTACTTTTTTCAGCTACTATATAAACCTAAACATATACACTCTAAGTAAAATATAAATTTATGATGAAATATTTTGATGAAAAAGTTTAGCATAATTTGTAATGAATTTGTGACGAGTTTATGATATATTGTTGGTTTGATGCACTAATACCAAATTTAATACTGTGAATGAATTTATAACGGATATGATGATCCCACAAGTCGGTTACAATTTTGTCGAAAATGACGTCTGTAACCAGTTTATTACAAAAACAAGCATCTGTCACAATTTTGTCAGACATTTTGATCTATCACAAATGAAGTTTTCACTATATATAATATATTTTTTGAAAAGATAAAATAAAATTACGATGGACAATCCATCTCAAAATTGTGACTGGCCAATGATTTTGTTGGAGTCCCATATCGGTTGGTTAAAGGGTTCTTGGTCTCCTTATATGGTCTTGGGCAATTCTCCATTCATAAGCTAGCTTTTGAGGTTGAGTTAAGTCCAAGGTCCATTTCTTTATCATGATATCAGAGTCAGGCCCACCCAGTTCATTGTTTTCGATGTTGGGTCCCCCGTCTTATATTGTCCACATTCCAGATGTTCAGCCCTGAGCGTGCGGGTGGGTGTTGGAGTCCCACATTGGTAGGTTAAAGGGTCCTTGATCTCCTTATATGGTCTTGGGCAATCCTCCCCTCATGAACTAGTTTTTGTGGTTGAGTTAAGCCCAAGGTTCATTTCTTTATCAAATTTTGTTTCAAATTGTGACGGAAATGTGGATTCTATACGCAGATTATTTCAATAAGACAAGTATTCGTGTTGCATGCCTGATACGGGAATTCCTAGCTCGAGACCTTTCACACGAAGCGAAGCACGTAAATTGAGACGACTTCAAGTCTTGTTCATATTCTTGGCCATGTGTGAGACCCTTGTGAGACCATCTAAGGGCCTATATTTAATAAAATGTGAAGAGGCCCACCACCAAGACACTCCAAACCCACCCACTTAAATGCCAAGGGTATTTTGGCCTTTGTCCCTCCTTTCTAAGTGACTATATGAGCTATGTAATAGGGCTAGTCTCGCTTTAGTTCATTCCTATTATTCAAGAAACAAAAGACTTGTAAATTTTTTACTTCTCTTTCTCATTTGGAGAGGCCAAAACCGAATTCTCACTAGTAGAGTTATACTAGTGTTGTATCTTGGCTAGAAACTAGGTTCTTTGGGTTCTTTGAGTTCCTTTTGGTCCAAGTAAGAACTTGGTATTGATATTTATTAGTCTTAGGGTCCTTTCTCTTGTTAGGGTTCTTAGATTAATGAATATTATGTGCCAAGTTTCTATCTCTTTCTTTGTAAATCTTGTTAATATTGTGTTGTTGAATATAAAATTCTAGTGAAGCCGTGTGGGGCAAATTCGATTCACTAGCAATATTGTCTTTGTTGTTCTTGTTGTTAAAAGTATTGCAAGCCTAGTGAAGCCGTGTGTGGCCATTTTCGATTCATTAACACTTTGTTGTTCATGTTATTGTTCTTGTGTTGGTTGGAATCTCTTGATACACACTTAGTATTGTATCATTTGGTATCAAATCCATCTTTGGTATTGTTCTTACAATACCAATCTTGGGCTTTCTTGCTAAGAAAATTATAAAAAAAAAAAAACTGAAAACTGAAAAAAAAAATCAGAAAAGTGCAAATCTATCCATTTTGGGTGCTTGGCCGAAAATTGTGTTGTTGTTATCTTGGCCAAGATGTGTTTGTTGTGTGTCTAGAACTTGTAGTCTTTTGTTTGTTTAGAGTATTTCTAGTGTTGGTTTCTTTCTCATCATCACTAAAAAGTGTCCAAATCTAAGATTGAACTTGAACTTGTTAAAGTTGTAGATGTGAACAATGTGTGGCTGAGTTGGATGTTGTTATTACCTAAACCTTGGCCGATTTGATGGTCTTGTTGTAGTGGAGTTGGAAACTAAAATTGTTGTTGTTGTGTTCTTAAGGTTCTTCACCCTTTCATCATCTTGTTAATCCTTAAAGTGCAAACTAGATCTAAAAAGGTGAAAGAAAAGCTTGTAGTAGTTGTTAGTGAAAGACTTGCCCCTATCACTTCAAAGACTTTTCATCTACTTTTCCTTGATTTAAGGATCTTGTTTCAAGGAGAAAGTTCAAAGAAGTAAAGTTTTGCTTTTGAAATTTGCACAAAAAGGCTCCAAGACCACTTTCCCTCTATTAACCAAATCCATCAATTCCAAACTGTATATTGATCAAGACTTGAAATTGGGAAATAAAATTTTGATAAAACTCGAGGCTAGTAGTGGACTGTCACATCACTAAAGTACTGTTCACGTAATATTTTTGAGTTCAAATTTTAGATTTCTTAGTTTCATTTTATTGTTTCCTAGTTTCGTTTGTTTGCTTGACACTAATTGACAACCTAGTAATACCCTACTAACTTCTAAGTTAGTTTTGTGTACGTTCTTCGTGTTAACGTTATTTGTTTGTGTGCTTTTGTCGTTTGAATACGTTGTAACTCTTGGCTCTAGTTCGACGAGAATTCTTTGAGTTTTAAGCAAGAATTCATTTCGGGCAAGAGCATACTTATACCTTACGAATTCCCGGGTTCCTAGCCAATCTACAACACTTGTGGAACTTGAATGTGAGTGAACCAAGAGAGTGTGAGTGAGGAGAGGGATTTTAAACTAACTTGTTTATTTCTTGGGTAGGTGATACCTTAATAATGGAGGAAACCACATCTCAAACCGTGGATTCTAATGAAATGGAGAATATGAGGGTCACTCTTGAGGCTATGACCCGAGCTCTTGAAAGGTTGAGTACGGAAATGAGAGCCATAAAAGGAGAAGTGACGACTATTAGTGGGAGTTTAGAATAAGTGGAGAGTCAAAGGAACTCTCGTCCTTCTACTCCTCGACATGTTTCGTCAAGTGGACATGATAGAAATTCCTCCGCCACCGTTACTCCCGAAACATGGCCACAATTGCCAAATCCTTCACTAGCTCCACTAAATGCCGCAAGCCAAACCACTTATAACCCTCTAAACCAAGA
>NC_061120.1:92462848-92468129 GCF_002878395.1 Capsicum annuum | reverse complement strand
TAAACATGGCCACAATTGCCAAATCCTTCACTAGCTCCACTAAATGCCGCAAGCCAAACCACTTATAACCCTCTAAACCGAGACTCCAATAGACCAACCCATTCCCAAACGCCTCAAGTTCTGCAAGAGGTACTCGAACGTCAAATGCCTCCATAAAATCTGAACCCCCTTCCAAGCTCCACTAAACCAAAGACCACCGCCTCCACAAAATCCAATTCCTCCAAATCAAGTTTCAAATGTCCAAAACCGTCCCGTCCACCTTGAGGAATATGGTATAGAGGATTATGAAGGGTATGGAGCCTTTGACGATGCCTACATGAGGAAGGAAGAGATGAGAGGGGGCCGTGTGGATCCAAGGAGATACCGAGGGTATGGAGAAAGGGGAAATCGACACCTAGAGAGAGACGTAGGCATCAATACCATCAAATTGAGCCTACCTATATTTAAGGGTGAAAGTGACCCCGAGGTGTATCTTGCTTGGGAGTCGGCGTATGATAAAGTGTTTTAAGTGCATGATATCTCGGAGGAGAAGAAGAGTTGTTATGCCATAGCTCATTTTGAAGGCTATGCTAACACTTGGTGGGAATACGTCAAGCGGTTCGGCAACGAGTTGGTAGAGGGACAACTACCACCACGGTTTCGGTTGAGGTACCTAATGAGTCAACGGTATCTTCCCGAAAGTTATTGTCATGAGTTGCTTGCTAGGTTGTACAATTTGCGATAAGGGAATCGAAGTGTTATGGCATACTATGACGAGTTTCAACAACTCATGTTGAAGCTTGATTATCGGGGAGAACAAATTGTCCATGACATTATTCGGTTCAAGTGTGGGTTGAACAAAGAGGTCTCCACCCATTTGACGCTTCACAAGTTTGATACCGTTGAAGAGATTTTCCAAGTGGCTCTTGATATTGAAAGAGAGCTTAAAGAGAGGTCGTCGTTCAAGGTAAAGGAACCATCAACCTCGAGTTGGCTGATGAGCAAAGATATGGTTCAACTATCTTTGGGTTAGCCCAAAAACAAGGACCAACACACCACTACAGGGTTGCCCGAGACTAAAATAGTCATAAATTTCCTCCCCGGCAAGAAGCTCACAAGTATCTTAATACTAAAGGGTTTCAATGTTTCAAGTGCCAAGGTTGGGGACATAAAGCCAATGAATATCCAAACCGGCGTAATATGATCCTAAGGGAAGGGAGATTGTATTACCTTGGTGAGGAAGTGGGTCTTAAAAAAGAAGAGAATGAGGCCGAGCCTCAAGATGGAGAGGAACCCAAAAATGATCCACATGATGATGATGATGATTGTGAGGATGCTTATCCGCAATAAAGGAAGTGCGTGGTTCCAAACTTTGTAGTGAGGCGTGCCATGATTAGTAAGGTAATAGATGATCCTAGCCAATATGAGAATCTATTCCATACTAAATGTCTTGTGAAGAGAAGTGTGTGCACTATCGTGATAGAAAGTGGAAGTTGTGCGAATGTGGTTAGTGTTGCAATGGTGAACTTCTTGAAATTGCCGACTACACCTCACACTAGTCCTTACAAGTTGTAATGGTTGAATGAATGTGGCGAGTTAAAGGTCACAAGGCAATGTGTGATACGTTTTAAGGTAGCCAACTACCATGACGAGGTGCTTTGTGACGTAATACCAATGCAAGATTATCACTTGTTGTTAGGAAGGCCTTGGCAATACGATAGGTTGACCAAACATGATAGAAGGTCCAATCGGTATACACTTGATAAGGATGGCCGCAAGGTCGCTCTTCATCTATTATTGTCTTCCCAAGTGAATGAATTACACTAAAAGATGCGAAAATTGAGGGAAAAGGGAAAGAAGACCGAGAGTAAGGGGAAAAGAGGGGAACCCGAGAGTGAGGGAGTAGGGGAAACCGAGGGGATCCTAATTTCTAAGGGGCAAGGAAGTGTGGTGATGATGGCTAGGAGAAAAGAATTATTTATGGATCATGACGAGGACACTCCGATGCTCCTCTTGGCTCATTGTTTTAATACTAACGTCACTAATATTTCCATTTCTCATCCTATTTATCATGTTTTGCAGGATTACGAGGATGTCTTCTCAAAGGAATTACCGCAAGGATTGCCCTCACTTCGGCGAATTGAACACCAAATAGATTTTGTGCCGGGTTCATAATTGCCCAACAAACCGGCTTATAGGAGCAACCCGATGAATACCAAGGAATTGCAACGCCAAGTTGAGGAACTCCTCAAGAAAGGGTATATCAAGGAGAATATGAGCCCTTGTGCAGTCTCGGTGCTACTAGTTCCCAAGAAAGATGGGACTTGGCGTATGTGCGTTGATTGCCAAGCTACCAACAAGATAACGGTAAAATATCGTCACCCTATTCCTAGGTTAGATGATATGCTTGATGAATTGAGTGGTTCATGTTTGTTTTCTAAAATTTATTTGAGGAGTGGCTATCACCAAATTTATATGCAACCGGGTGATGAATGGAAAACTACCCAAGACCAAATTCGGTCTCTATGAATGGATCGTTATGCCATTCGGCCTAACAAACGCTCCAAGTACTTTCATGAGGCTAATGAATCATGTGATGAAACCATTTATCGAAAAGTTCATTGTTGTTTACTTTGATGATGTGTTGGTGTATAGTAAGTCCTTAGATGATCATGTAAAACATTTACAATGTGTGTTTGATGTCCTCCGAAAGGAGAAGTTATATGCTAATCTAGAAAAATGTTCTTTTGGTGTCCATGAGGTTGTATTTCTTGGATTTGTAGTGAGCTCAAGAAGGGTCGAAGTGGATGAATCTAAGATTGACGCCATTAAAAATTGGCCAACTCCCAAAACCGTAGGAGAAGTGAGAAGATTCCACGGGTTGGCTAGTTTTTATAGACGTTTTGTCAAAGTATTTAGCACCATTGCCGCCCCCTTAACCGAAGTGATTAAAAAAGATCGGCCTTTCAAGTGGGGAGATGAACAAGCTAAGGCCTTCGAGGACTTGAAAGCTATGCTCATCTCGGCCCCTTTGCTACAATTGCCGAATTTTGACAAGACTTTTGAGGTTGAATATGATGCTAACAAAGTCGGCATAAGCGCGGTTTTTAACTAAGAATTGAAGCTTACTGCCTATTTTAGCGAAAAGCTCAAAGGAGCAACTCTAAACTACTCTAGGTACGATTTAGAGTTGTATGCCTTGATTAGAGCCTTGGCCACTTGGCAAGATTAATTGTGGCCTAAAAAATTCGTGATCCGAACGGATCATGAATCCTTGAAGCATCTACGATAACAGGACAAACTTAACTGGCGGCATGCCAAATGGATTGAATTTCTTGAAACTTTCCCTTAAGTTATTCAATACAAGAAGGGTAAAGACAATGTGGTTGCCGATGCTTTATCCCGAAAACATGTGCTTGTGTCTACTTTGTCTTCTAAGTTAATAGGGTTTGAAAGCCTCAAGTCTTTATATCCCGAGGACCCTCACTTCGCTCTTATCTATAGGGAAAGTGAAGAGTTGGATAGGGATAGGTGGGTTACGAATAGGGGTTCCCATCCCTATACCAAATTTGATGGATACTTGTTTAAAGGTAGACGATTGTGTGTTCCCTCGAGTTTGTGGAGAGAATTATTTATGAGGGAAGCACACAATGGCGGTCTAATGGGTCATTTTGGGGTCGAGAAGACCCTCGAAATTTGGAAGAACAATTTTATTGGCCTAGAATACACAAGGATGTGGCTCGGATTTGCGGCCAATGTATTGAGTGCAAAGGAGCCAAGTCACGGCTCCAACCCCACGGGTTGTACACCCCATTGTCCACCCCTTTGCGTCCTTAGCTTGACATATCAATGGACTTCGTGTTGGGATTGCCGAGGACTAGAAGGGGGCGGGATGGTATTTTTGTCGTGGTAGATCGGTTTTCCAAGATGGCTCACTTTATTCCTTGTTCTAAATGTGATGATGCGTCTAGTGTAGCCTCTTTGTTTGTTGATAATGTTGTAAAACTTCATGGTGTTCCGAGGACCATAGTGAGTGATAGGGATTCTAAATTCCTAAGCCACTTTTGGAAGTCCATGTAGGGTAGACTCGGTACTAAGTTGTTGTTTTCGACTTCATGCCACCCACAAATCGATGGCCAAATGAAAATAGTAAATAGGACCTTAGGGTCTATGCTACGGTCCATAGTTAAAAGAAAAATGACTTCTTGGTAGGAGCACTTACCGTTGATTGAGTTTGTTTATAATCGTGTTATACACTCGAGCATGGGGATGACAACCTTTGAGTGTGTATACGGCATCAACCCCCTCACCCCTTTGGATTTAATCCCTTTGCCAAGTGATCTTGTGATAAGCTTAGATGGTAGCAAACGGGTCGAGGCCATGATGAAGCTACATGAGAAGGTGAGGTTACGGTTGGAGAAGAAAAACTAAGAAGTTGCGAGGCGAGCCAACAAAGGAAGAAGAAAGCTCATTCTTGAACCGGGAGATTGGGTGTGAGTGTACCTAAGGGAGGATAGATTCCTGTCTCAAAAGAATGCTAAGTTGCTTCCACGGGGTGATGGCCCGTTCCAAGCATTATAAGGGATCAACGACAATGCCTACAAGATTGATCTACCCCCGGAATATCAAGTGCACAACACTTTCAACATGTGTGGTCTCTCTCGGGTGGAAATGATGGAGGATGGCAATGATCCGAATTTGAGGACAAATTCCCTTCAAGATAGAGAGGATGATACGGGAATTCCTAGATCGAGACCTTTCACACGAAGCCAAGCACGTGAGTTGCAACAACTCCAAGCCTTGTTCATATTCTTGGCCATGTGTGAGGCCCTTGTGAGCCCATCTAAGGGCCTATATTTCATAAAATGTGAAGAGGCCCCCATCAAGACACCCCAAACCTACCCACTTAAATGCCAAGGGTATTTTGGCCTTTGTCCCTTCTTTCTAAGTGACTATATAAGCCATGTAATAGGGCTAGTCTTGCTTTAGTTCATTCCTATTATTCAAGAAACAAAAGACTTGTAAATTTTTACTTTTCTTTCTCATTTGGAGAGGCCAAAACTGAATTCTCACTAGTAGAGTTATACTAGTGTTGTATCTTGGCTAGAAACTAGGTTTTTGGGGTTATTTGAGTTCCCCTTGGTCCAAGTAAGAATTTGGTATTGATATTTATTAGTCTTAGGGCCCTTTCTCTTGTTAGGGTTCTTAGATTAATGAATATTGTGTGTCAAGTTTCTATCTCTTTCTTTGTAAATCTTGTTAACATTGTGTTGTTGAATATAAAAGTCTAGTGAAGTCGTGT